>NC_056746.1:874845345-875145345 GCF_019279795.1 Protopterus annectens | reverse complement strand
GAGGTTCTCTGGTTTGATTCTCAGCTGGGGTGTCTTCTGTGCGGAGTCTGCATGTCCTCCCTGTGGTCGTGTGGGTTTCCTCCGGGTGCTCCGGTTTCCTCCCACATCCCAAAGACATGCAGTAGGTGGATTGGACACTCTAAATTGGCCCTAGGTGTAAGTGTGTGCGTGTGTGTGCCTTCTGTGGAAGGTTGGGCGCCGGGCTGGCAACTCGACACCATAAAACTCCACTGCCAATCATGAGTGGACAGATGATCCGCTGTGGCAACCCCTAACCGGGAAAAGCCGAAAGAAGAAGTTATTCCTGCATTATGTGAGATATACAATGTGTGGTCAGGTTCTATGTTACAGCCCTGAGATTGCCTGGTCTGCTGATAGACCTTTGCTGACTTACCGTTAAAGCAGCTATAGGGAACATTGCCTTGTTGGGGGTGGGGGAACAACAGCACATGACCTGCTGGAATAGACAGTAGTCCAAATATCATGTGACCCCCACTGTTTTACATCTCCCTTGACAGATGTAGTGAATATTCCAACCATGAGTCCTAGTGATTATTAGGGAACACATATTATTGGGCTGGATATCTGTAGCCCCATGTGGATGGTACTTCTGTCCACATAGCCCACTATAATTCCTTGCATAACTGCAGCAGACCCATACATAAGATACCATATTATAGTAATCCTTACAAGTAGTGCGTAGGTTAGAGACTTACCATGTGAATGCAGCAGTTGACAGAACTGTAGTTCAAGGCTGACTCTTTGTGATGCAAGCAGTACCAAGCCAATACAAGGTTGTGTGGGTTGCCTGGCATCAGCAATTTTACTATATGTATGTGAGTAGGAGTAAGGTGTCAGTCCATAAGGCCCTAGGTTGTCAGTGAATGTGCTATGTGTTGTCTCTTAGCCAAAGCCAGGGCATACTGAGCATGCCTATGTCTGCCTACAGTGATATCAGTAGGGGTTTCCTCCTCCAAGTCCTCCTGTGAGTGTGACTGTGGTGACCTAGGCAATGGTGGGGGCTGTGTATCCCTTCCCTTTGCTGATCCTGCTGCAGCTGTTTCCCCAGGATCATATTTTGTAGCATGGCACATACTGTGAATATCTGTGCACATGTTGCTGGAGTATACTGCAGGGCTCCTTCAGATATATCGAGGCTCTGGAACCATGACTTCAGAAGCCCAAACACATGCTCTATGATATTCCTAGTTTGTGCTGTGCCTCATTATGGCATTCTTCCATGGGTGTGTGTGCATTTCTGGTGGGTGTCATCATCGCAGTTCCAGTGGGTAGCCAGCATCCCCCAGTAAATGGCCATGTGGGATGTCCCCCCAGCAAACATCTTGTACAGCTGTGATGCATGCTAGATATGGGAGTCATGATAACTGCCAGGGATGCCAGCACACACTTTCATGATAATGCCCTGGATATTGTACATGACCTAGCAGTTGATAAAGTGGTACCTCTTATGGTTGACGTAGATTCTACCCTCCTCCCCAGGTGGTGACTTGATGTGTACATGAGTGAAATCTATGGCTCCCAGTACTTCAGGGTAGTGTGCTACATGGTAGAAGTGTTGCATATTGCTGGCCATCGCTTCTGGGGTGAGTGGAAAAGAAATGTGCTCACTGCCATGTGGTAGCATGGCATCCAGGAGCTGGTGGAGTACCCTGGATGCTGATGCCTGTGAGACTCCCATTATGTCCCCAGTTGGTCTTTGGAAGGTGCTTGTAGCTAGAGTCCTAAGGGCTACACATACCTTTGTTTCCTCTGGGATGGGTTCTCCCCTGTTGACTCTGGGTCTGAGTTGAGGGTGGGAGAGCTCAGTGAGTTCTTGCAGTATGTCCCTGTCTACCCTGTAGCACTCTACAATCTCCAGCTGATGTAGCCACGGGAAGGTTACCCTGGGCCTGACCACTCTTCTTCATCTCTTTCTAGGGCTATGGTCAGCATCAGAAGCAGCTGCATTGACTTCAGTATCTATCACATACAGATGTAGCAGACCTGCAGCATCCCCTAGCATTCTTTCCATTAAAATTCACAAGTCTGTACTTCAATGAAAACGCCTTAAACATTTATCAAATATTCCATCATACCTCTCAACAGAACAAACCCACCATCCATGTCCCTGTTGGACAGGGGCTTTGGGTGCTGACTTGTCTAAACATGGGCTAAACTCTTGGCTAGGCTATTAAGGGCTTCATGGCCAATAGCCCAGTAATCACTGATGATCCTACGATCAACCTGCAGACTCTGAAAATAGGAACAGAGGCCCTTGAAAAATAGGAACAACTAAAAATCTGGACATCTACTTAGCATAAAATTTGAATACCAGAAGCACATAACACATCCAGCTTCCAGTAGAAATGTGGAACATTACTCAGAAACATGTTTACAAAACAGAGGGTGACAAAAATGATTGAGAAATATAAGCACATTATCAATGAAACAGTCTAAATTCAGTAGACTTTAATGAAAACTGTATCACAAAATTCTACCACACAAGGTCTTTTATTTTTCTTCATAAAAAGGAAGATGAAAGATGTGTGTCCTCTTTCTTTAAATTATCATTGTTGCTAGTATGTTGATCATGTAATGTAGTTTTCTGTGTATTAAACAGCTTCAAAAATCACACATGATGAAGGGAATTCAGAAAAATATCAAGGGGTAAATCAAACCTGAAAATATGGACATACCTCATACAATAGTGACAGCCTGTATAGGGGTAAATCAGGCCTGAAAATAAGGCTTCCAAAATAAGGAAGTTTAGCGGTCTGTATTCTATGCATGAATACTCTGAAGAAGTTCTGCAAGGACATCAGGCAGTTTGCGTACTGAAACAAAGAATAAAGGTGGTAAACTGGGTATGGGTCTGTTGATATATAGATATAGATACAGATATAGATTTGTGTGTGTGTGTGTGTGTGTGTGTGTGTGTGTGTGTGTGTGTGTGTGTGTGTGTGTGTGTGTATATATATATAGATATATATATATATATATATATATATATATATATATAGATAGATAGATATAAATATATACATAGAGAGAGAGACAGAAAGAGAAAGACAGATTTTATATCTATCTGTATGTATATATATATATATATATATATATATATATATATATATATATATATATATATATATATATATATATATATATATATATATATATATATATATATATATATATATATATATATGTGGGTGTCTCAGTGTAAATCATATTTGCATAAGGTTGACCCGCATATTGTCAACTCACATTGGATAACATATGCATATGGTTGACAGCAACAGCCTTGGGGTAGGGGAATATGCCCTTTCCCAAGGACTGCGTCATCAGAGAGTTAGTATATATAATTATCAGGGGATGTGGGAGTCGCGCTTAACTTTTCCTTGCATGTTGGAAGGAATAGCATGCCCTGTAGCATGCTAATATGCTTTCGTCAAAGTAAGCTTGTTGACATAAAGCATGTCGACATTTCCATCGATGTACTATTAGTGTGTATATATCTACCTATCTATATATACATATATCAATATGTCTGTATATCTGTATATATCTGTGTATGTATGTATGTATATCTATATATATATATATATATATATATATATATATATATATATATACACCTATATATCTATTATCTTTTTGTGTGTGTGTGTGTGTGTGTGTGTGTGTGTGTGTATATATATATATGTATATATATATATATATATATATATATATATATATATATATATATATAAAAACGGTGCATCTGAACTGCATTCAGACAGCAGATGCAGGACTTGTTAGACAAAGCAGGACAACGGGAACTGATTTTGATAAAGGGCGACCCAAACACACATACATTGGGACAAACAGAACAGAATATGAGGACTGCCTGGGTTCACATGTTGGGGCAATAGAAATAAAGAAGGAAAGGCCATTCTAGACTTCTGTTAGGCAAATGGCTTAATGGTGGCCAAATCATGGTTCAACATGCAAGACAGTCACAAACTCTCATACAAGAGTGGCCAACATGAAACTTGGGTAGACTTCCTCCTAGTAAGGAAAGGGTGCTGAAGAAGAATAAGTGATTGCAAAGTCATCCCCAGTGAAACAATCAGTCTGCAGCATAAACCACTGGTTTCTGTAATCAGTTACAAGCATGGTCAGAGAAGGCTCTAAGGTGAACAGAAGCAAGGCTGATGGCCTGGATGTTGACTGGAGAGAAAGCACAAGTGTTTCAGGGAATTACTTGGGGCTGTAGCACCTCAGGAAGAAGAGGAGATAGGTGGAGTTGAAGAAGATGAATGAAAGCACCTTAAAACAGTATGTGTGAGGACTATAGAGAAGGTATGCAGAAGAGCCAAGTATGGAAATAAGGTACATGAGGAAAGCTGTTGTTGGTGCAGATGTCCAGGAAGTCATCAAAAGAAAGAAGTAGGGCAGGAAAAAGTGGGAGACAGAAAATATGGATCAGGTTAAGTAGGAATACTGGATGGCTAACAAAGAGGCTAAGAGAGGTGTTGCAATAGCAAAGAACAAGGCATCAGAGGCACTCTAATAGATTATGAAAAGTGACTCAGTAGATGGCACAAAGAAACTCTATCAGGTTGTAAGGCAAAGAGAGAAAGATAAAGAAGGCCGACACCATTAATAAGGGATGCCAGCAACAACCTGCTCACCCGTGCACAGGACATCAAACGAAGATGGAAGGAGTACTTCCTGCAGCTCCTGTTTGAAGAAAACCACACAGAGGCTGTACTGCCCCAGACACAACCTACAATGAAAGAAGAGGAGGAGCCCACACTAGAAGAAGTAAGAACAGCACTAAGGAAAATAAAGTCAGGAAAATCAGCAGGCTCATATGAGGTCACAGCAGATATGATTGAGCTATTGGGTGATATGGGTGAAAAATGGCTCCTGAGGGTACTCATAGCAGTATGGAGAGATGACTGGACTGGAGAATAAGCATAGTAGTGCCAGTGTAAAGCAAAGGGGACATTTACAACTGTGGGTAGTATGGAGGTATCAAAGTCTTGCCACACTGCATAAAAGCTCTGGAGAGGGTGATTGATAAACGTATATGCACAGTAACAGAAAGTAAGATGGGAGATGAGCAGTTCAGATTCAGATCAGAATGCAGCACAACTGACCAAATGTATGCACTGAGAAGATTAAATAAAAATAAACTTATAACAGGAGAGAGTCAAACTGGTAATTCCAAGACTTGGAGAAAGCATATGACTAGGTCCCAGGAAAGCCTATTTGAGCAGTCCTGTGGTAGTTCAAAGTCCCAGAAACACTGGTAGAATTAGGGCAGGCTATGTACAAGGACCCAATGACTCAAGTACAAACAGAGGTCAGTCTCACAGAGAGGTTTTCTTTGGGAGTGAGTGAGCATCAGTGTTCAGCTCAGAGCTCACTGTTGTTCATAGTGCTAATTGACTATATTAGCAAACAGGTTGGAGAGGACAGATCAACAAAGTTGCTGTATGCAGATGATGTGGTATTACAGGCAGACTCTGAGAAAATACTTCAGCAAACCATAAGAGAGTGTAATGCAAAACTTAAGGCACATGGAATGAAACAGAGTACAGAAAAGGAAGATGTAATGGCAGGAAATGGGGGGGGAATAAGAATAAGCTGAGAACTGAGGCAGAAGGGAAGACAGTGGAACAGGTTAACAGCATCAAGTACATGGGTGGGGTGGTTGGGGAGAAGGGAAGACGAAATGAGGTGATCAAAGCTAGAATCAGAGGGTCAGAAGCCAACTGGTATAGAGTGTCAGGTATAGTGCATGACGGAAGAATGCCAAAGACGCTGAAAAGTAAAGTCTACAAAACAGTGGTGTGACCATTACTACTGTATGGTACACAAACCTGGCCAATAAACAATGAGCAGTTGAGGAATCCTACCACAACTGTTTTTGTACAGACCGGTAGCAAGGTTACATTGCAGGGCACCTCAATATGTATCTAGACATTGGAAACATGACTTTGAGCAAGTCAGATACATGCTCTGTGATATTTCTAGTGTGTGTGTGTGTGTGTGTGTGTGTGTGTGTGTGTGTGTGTGTGTGTGTGTGTGTGTGTGTGTGTGTGTGTGTATACATTGTTGTTATCATGTTCAATGGTGTCATACGGATTAATCATGGGAGTACTGAGCCAAAGTTCTAGTGCATATCCTACATCCCCCACTAGATATCCTCATGGAAAATGCCCCTTGAAAATCTTAGATAAAGGTCAAAGGTGTGCCATATGTGGGTGTAATGGAAACTGCCAGGGTGACCTGCACACACATTTTAAATGATATTTCATGTATTATAGAAAACCTGACAGTTGATGGAGTGATATCTGTTTCTGTCTACATACCTCCTTCCAAGTTAACCAGGTGGAGCTTTTATTTTAATATGGATGCAGTTTATGGTCCCCAATACCTCAAGAAAACATACTATGGCATAGAAATTTTGCATGGTAGTAGCTCTGCGCTGGGGTATGTGGACACCAGATATGCTCCCCTACACGTTGCAGTATTGCACTGAGGAACTGGTGGAGTATTTTTGAGGCTGAGGCCTGTGTACACCTACTGTGTCCCCTTTGGTTTACTTAACATAGGCAGGGCCCAAAGACCTAGATGAGGGGTTAGATGGGGAGCCAGCAGCTGGAGACAATCATGGCAGATGGAGGCATGTAAAATATGCCATGGCACTGGCTAAGAGGCAATGACTAGCATACACACTCAGCCTTTAATTAAAAAAAGAAGAGATAAGCTCATACAAACAGTAACAGTGATACCATGCAAACTTACCAGCCTTTACTTACCCGTGTACTGGCCTGTTACTATGAACAACCCCAGCCTACTATGCTGACACCAGTAGTAACAAAAAAGAGTGATAAACCTGTAATGAACAGATACTATCTACATGTGTTTATGTACTTCAGTAAAATCAAACTATTGTTCAACTATACAAAAATGTCATAAGTAAAATAGATGACTGATATATATATATATATATATATATATATATATATATATATATATATATATATATATATATAAAACAAATACATAAAAAATGATGATAAAGTGTTTAAATGGAACAAACTTATTTTTCCTGTATATGTATTATGTTTCTAACCTATGCATCAAGCCTAAGTAGTTCCATGCCTAAGAAACCCACAGGGTAGGGCAATGTCACCATTATCTGTATAGGTAGGTAACCAAGCATTTTTACCGAACCTTATAACTACAAATGAAAAGAGAATTAGTCACTATACAAATGTGGAGTTCCAAACCAACAGTGGAAATAAAAAGGTATTGCCCAAAAACATGCTTGGCATGCTCACTATTGTGCATCATACATAAGTAGCCCAAGTCCGAAACTCCGGCAGGGATTAGGCCGATCTCAGCATCATCTGCACAAGGGGCCGAGCAAGCAGCACTACAAAAGGGAACTGCTAATGAGTCACACTTCCAAGTCACTGCCTAGCCAAAAGTCTTAATAATAAGTCTTGTACTGCCACTACTACTACTACTTCTAGTAGAATTATGACAACTACAACTGATGGCACTATTGAACTAGACTAAAATAAGGTACAAAATCTTTACATATCCTGATAAAAACAGGCTTTTGACTGAGCAATCATCAGCTGACCACTCTGTGCATCAGACATAGGCAACCGTAAGTCACAGAAATGTGCAAAGGGCAGGGCACAGTCATCATTACCTACAGAGTATACCTGTGTGTGTGTGTGTGTGTGTGTGTGTGTGTGTGTGTGTGTGTGTGTGTGTGTGTGTGTGTGTGTGTGTGTGTGTGTGTGTGTGTGTGTGGATGGGGGGGTTACAGGAGGGCAAGCCTAACACAAAAATAGTTAGTGTGCATGTAAGAGATGAGGTCACAGCAAGTATACACTGTCAAGGCCACTAGGTCTAGATGTGAAGAAGTCAGTTTTAAAGAATATTAAGACTGTGTGTGAAGTGTCATGGTCAACATGAGCAGTACTGTGTGTATTTGTCTGCAGAAACACAATCAAAGCATTTTGTGATAGCACTACAGCTTAGCATCCTGGACAATTGTGAGCCGTGCATGATAGAGGATCCGGTTCCTTGATGACACCCTTAACTATTTGAACTGTCTCATCCAGAAGTTGCACAGCTTTTTCCCTGGCTAGAAAGAGAGATGTTACCTGAGCATGAACAATGTCTCCTGGATGAACTGCCATCACAACTACTACCACAACCATGACCACATGGCTAACCATGTCTGGGTGTGGGCCCATCCACCACTGACAGAACAGTGGAACTAGTACCATATCAGGATAGGGATCTGGCATATCTGCAGCCATGCTGACTATCATTTGATGGTGTACAGGTTGTTTGGCATCATGGATGCTGACCCTACCCCAGCAGATGTTTCATAACAGACATTACATGGTGTGTCATTCTTTCTGTCCAAAGAATCATGCACACATGGTTCATGCAGTCTCATACAAAAGAATGCATGACATTTAGTATTCTGACTACTTTTTTAGTGGCCCTGGTGGAACATGTCTGCACCTCCACAGTGATCCTGCACATACATTGGGTAGATACTGAAAAAGCAATATAAGGGAGAAGGCAATAAGCATGCCTCCTCTGAGCACCTCTACTGACACCCCTGTGTGGTATTTCACCCTCACAAAAGTTAGGGGGTATTCCACTAGCTCTGCAACTGGGGTATCCACACTAATCCACCATGTCCCCATCAACCTGTCCATTCTCAAATGGTTCTGTGTCAAGGGTATGAGTATGCATGATGAATATGTCCAGACTATAGGGAGGGGATTTGGGAGCCATACCCGCCAAGTCAAACATACCTTCTGAAACCCCACACTGTGCCTGTACATCACAGCTATCGTACTTCAATGCCTGATATCCCTAGACACACAAATTGCAGTTGATAGAGGTATTATCAGCATAAAATATTATAAAACATAAGAAAAACATTCAACTTCTAATATTTAAACATATTTTAATTGCATACGTTGGGCATCACTAGGGGCTCTACTTCGCCCTGTCAAAGGCCGACAATATCGAAGCTGATATTGTCGGCAGCAAAATGTCGAAAGCAAAAGTCATCGCGCGTGTAAACGGTAATCTCCATAAGGGGAGATTTCCATTTACTGCAATGTAGTGCAGTCTTGGAGTTGGTATATTTAAGTATCGGGGGGTGTGCAGGGGGGCTTGCCCCCTTGCATAGAGAAATTTGTGTTGTGTTTGGGTGTTTTTCTTTTTGTGTGTGTGTGTGTTCGATGCTCGGGGGTTTCGACATTTTCATGTTGATTATTACGCTGTCGACAGTTTGAGTTTTCGACAGTGTAATATAAACATTCACTAGGTGATATCCTCTAGTTGTTTTCCACTTCTGCTCCCACATCCATTACAGCAACTCTTTTGACAGGAACTCCTCTGGCTCAGTGAATGATGGTTCACTAGCAGGTGCACCCACAGCAGCTCTTCATTTTCTTGTCATAGCCTTGGCTCTATCACTAGCCCTCTTGATCATATAACTAGAGCCATGTCTGACACTTTTGTAGTCATGGCCTTGGCCACAATCGACTACCAGTTGCCAAATATAATCAGAGAAGGTCTTGCAGGTAAATGAGGATGGAGGAACCGTGACCCATGGAGACAGAGGATCTGGATTATGACATCATTCTCACCATCTGAGAACAAAGGTTTCCTTGGGACTGATGCCTTCTTTTTTGCTTTGGTGCCATATCTCTGTTGTGATGTAAATAAGAATAAAATATATCAGACACAAACATCACAACAGGGGGTGGAGGTTTACAGGCTTATCTAACACTGGGCAGAAAAAGTTCTTTATGTAACTATCACCATGTAAAATGTAAAAACACCCCACACAAATGGGAATAACATATGACTACAGAATGGCACAAACACTGATATCCACATGTAGAAAAACAGTCAAATATCCAAATTCTAGGCTGATAGAACACTATAAGTACAGAACAGTTTCTTAATTTGTAATGACAACCCATATAAGCTTCACAAGTCAGCATGTCTCAACATCCTAAGAATGTTGTTAGAAAGCCATTAAATAGAAGTAAAGGAGAATTGCAAAACATCTGTTCATATGTTCATTACAAAAACACAAATTTGCAAAGACAGCACTCATTGCAACTAAAAGCACTAAAAAATCTGTAAGTAGTATATGTAAAGAACATTACATACCTTTAAAGACTTTCAGAGAGTTCTCCAAAAAGTATAACAAATGTAACAGCTCTAACAGTCAGCAACATTTATTTTCTTTGGCAGCACTTGGGAAACCAAGCAGTCTTCCCTAGTACAATGGAAGTTCTGTAACCCTGGGTTCTGCTTAGATGGTGTAGATTAATATTTGGGCATACTGAATATGTTCATTAGGTGTCAGCTCTTTATCATTCCTGAATCAATTAATCTGCTTGATGTGATGGACAGGTAAACATGTTAGCACCTGCACGATGACATGCACACATATCACAAAACAAACAGATGGGAAACAATTAAATGAGCCTCAATTCTCCAAGGAAGTATAGAACAAAATAAACCAAGGCATGACCATCTACAAAGAGAGTTTAACGTCAAGCTTTCGAGTCAAAACTCTTTTTCAAATACATATAACTCCAGTTAAAACCATACAATAAATATTCCTTGCCAACCAATCAAATATAAAAAATTAAACAATTAATCAGTTTGGTATCAGCTCAAAGGTAAACTCACATTATAACAATAATAAAAGAATCTATCAGACATAAGATTGTTTGAATTTTAAACTAGGCTTAATGCTCTTCACTTGATTAAGACCTGGTGACATATCTGCTCTAAAAAAATGTATCCATTTATATTCTGCCCATTCTGTCATATTGACAATGTCCTCCCCCCTTTTATTATTCAAAATTCTTTGGAATATCCTAAACTTGAATGTGTGGTCATCACCCACTTCTATAATGTGTTGACTTAAAGCATTAGTATCAACTTCCCTACGGATTTCTGACAAGTGTAACGCTATTCTTTCTTTAAATTTACAATTAGTTTTGCCTATATAGAAGCTAGAACATTTTGCACAATTCGCTAACTAAACTATATTTTCACTATTACATGTACCAAATGTCTTAAAAATAAATTTAGTCTGTGAAATAGGACGTGTAAATTCTGTGTCTATGTTAATAAACTTACAATATACATGGTTATAGGGGTCTATATCAGAACATCAAAGTTTCAAAACTTCGAGTGTTCTACTATCGACCCCTATTCAGTGAAAGCTAAAAATATCAAAGCAACAGAAAACCAAATTTTTTCCTAGTGAAAGAATTTGGTTGCCCGTTTCTGTTGCTTCAGTATTTTCAGTGCTGTGGTGGAAAGTTACGGGTTGGGTTCAGGTAAGTGTGCGATTGTGTGGACGTGAGAGTCAGGGCGGGTTAGGTGAGTTAGGGTTAGGGCGCGGGTGAGGTGAGTGTGCGATAGTGACAGACCTTAGGGTTAGGGTTTGGGTTAAGGTAAGTGGATGGTTAGTGGTGTGTGCATAGTTTAGTGTAGGGTTAGGTGTAAGATTTTAGGTGTATGTGTGTGGATTGCTGCTTGCTTGTGTTGTATCTATGTGTTTTGGAACAGCGAATTTTTAGGAAAAAATTTGCTGTTCTGTATGTTCGATGTTTTCAGCTTTCGCTGAATAGGGGTCAATATTAGAACATTCGAAGTTTTGAAACTTCAGTGTTCTAATATAGACCCATTCACAGCAGGGGACTGTACTCTTACTTCTAACATGAGCTCCTTTAGTCTCTATCTTAAGATCTTTGTAGCAAAACAGCTGTTTCAGATTCTTTTCTTTTTTATATATAAAAAATGGTTTATTCCCTACTATTCATTTGGCATTAACATCAGAATTTAAGGTAGTCTAGTTTCTTTCAATAATATTCTTAATCTGTTGCGAGTGCCTATTACACTTCATCGCATTACTTAAATTGTATTTCTTAGGTTCACTTCCCATAATAGTGTCAGCAGACAAGGTGCTGGTACTATGTAAATATGGTTTAGCTAGATTTCGATGTTAATAAATTCCTATCATATCCTCTGTGTATAAAATCATGAGACATAATTTCAATCTC
This sequence comes from Protopterus annectens, assembly GCF_019279795.1. Lineage (NCBI taxonomy): Eukaryota > Metazoa > Chordata > Ceratodontiformes > Protopteridae > Protopterus > Protopterus annectens. The sequence continues at coordinate 875,133,205 of NC_056746.1, read as the reverse complement.
TGATTTAAATCCATCCTCTGTCGTACTTAAATGACTAGCTCTTAAAATTAGCTCTTTACCACGCCTTTACATACATGTTTAGGATGCATACTAGAGTTATGGACATATCTGGTAGTCTGTACATCTTTCTGATGAATTGAAGTTTGTATCATATCATTGATCTTAAATAGCTTCACATCCAACAAACTAATATCACTAACAAAACAGCACATGTCAAAATGAAGGAAGTCAGTAGTATTATGTAGTTGTTGAACAAACATTTCAAGTGTGTGCCTAGTTCCTGTCCACAACAATATGATGTCATCTACAAAGCATTTATAAAAAATTAGATAACCATGTTGACAACTATCCATTCCAGAGCCAAAAATATGCAACTCCTCCCATCTAGCTAACACAATATTATTGTAGCTGTTAGCTACCAGTGTTCCGATGGCCACACTTAGTATTTGGTGATATAATTCTCCATTAAACATAAAGACATTACTATTAAGCACAAGTTCCAAAAAAGTGCATATAAGTGTGATCTTATTAGCAGAAAAATTACTATGCGTAACTAAAAACTCCCTTAAATAATTTATTCCCACCTCATTAGACATTATATCCATTGTTGCAAGAAGAGTCTTTGTAACATCCTTATCAATCAAGAAATGTCCTAATGACTCCAAAATGTCACATGTATCCTTTATAAAAGCTCTAGTGTGTCTTAATAAAGGTTTACGCTGTTGGCCCAGATATTTGGAGATGGCTATAGTGGCCCACTGTCCACCCGAGACAATAGGTCTCATAGGTGGATTCAATAAGTTCTTATGAATTTTAGGTACATAGTAGATAAACGGGTATACTGGGTGTTTGATATACAGATAATTATACTGCTCTGGTGTAATGGCTAGCTGCATCAATTGGTCATAGAGCTCACACTTAATTTTATAAATCATATTATTCAAATCAGTGCTGTTAATAATTCTAAACATATGCACATCACTCAAAAATTCAAGCATCAGCTATTGATATTTCTCATAATTCATAACGACAGTTTTCCCTCCCTTATCATCAGGTTTAATAATTATATCCTTTCTGACACACAATTCAAATAAAGCTTTCCTCTCAGCTTGTTCAAGATCACAGTGCTTCATTGCTCTACCTTAAAAAGCAGATCATATAAATCATTTTCACACATTCTAGAGAAGGCTGAGACAGTCGCTGAGCTAGTAGGTATAAAGGTACTACTCCTTTGTAAATCAGCATCAATGCTAGCAGTATTATTAAATACCAGTTTAAGATCTAAAATCCTAATAAACAGACATAAATCTGTACGACAGTAATTTTGTAGCCCATTACTGGAGAGAATAAAGCTTAACCCTTTTTCTAATATTTCTAATTCAACAGCACTCCCCAAAAAACATCACACAAACAAATCCTACAATTATACCAGTCCCCAAAAAACATCATGGAAACAAATGGTACCATTATACCACTCCCAAAAAACATCAAACAAACAAATCCTAGCATTATACCACTCCTCAAAAAACATCACACCAACAAATCCTACCATTATTCCACTCCTCAAAAACATCACATAAAGAAATCCTACCATTAACCACTGCCCAAAAACTGTCACACAAACAAATCCTACCATTTTACCACTCCCAAAAAACATCACACAAACAAATCCTACCATTATAAACTCCCCAAAAAACATCACACAAACAAATCATACCATTATACCGCTCCCCAAAAAACATCTCACAAACAAATCATACATTATATCACTCCCCAAAAAACATCACACAAACAAATCCTACCATTGTACCACTCTCCCAAAAACATCACACTAACAAATCCTACCATTATACTACTCCTCAAAAAGCATCACACAAACAAATCCTACCATTACTCCACTCTCTAAAAAACATCACACCAACAAATCCTACCCTTATACCACTCCCCAAAAAAATCACACTAACAAATCCTACCATTATATCACTCCCCAAATAACATCACACAAACAAATCCTACCATTATACCACTCCCCCCCAAAAATCTCACAAACAAATCCTACCATTACATCATTCCCAAAAAAAATCCCACGAACAAATCCTACAGTTATACCGCTCCCCAAAAACCATCACACAAACAAATCCTACCATTATACCACTCCACAAAAAAATCACACAAACAAATCCTACCATTTTACCACTCCCCACAAATCATCACACTAACAAATCCTACCATTACACGACTCCCCAAAAAACATCACATAAAGAGATTCTACCATTAACCACTGCCCAAAAAATGTCACACAAACAAATCCAACCATTATACCACTCCACAAAAAAGTCAGACAAACAAATCCTACCATTATACCACTCCCCAAAAAACATATCACAAACACATCCTACAGTTATACCACTCCACACCAAACATAACACAAACAAATCCTACCATTATACCACTCCGCCAAAAAACATCACACTAACAAATGCTTCCATTATACTACTCCCCAAAAAGCATCACACAAACAAATCCTACCATTATACCACTCCCCAAAAAACATCACACCAACAAATCCTACCCTTATCCACTCCCAAAAAAAATCACATAAATCCTACTATTACACCACTACCCAAAAAATGTCTCACAAACAAATTCTACCCTTATACCACTCCCCAAAAAACATCACATAAATCCTACCATTTTACCACTACCCAAAAAACATCACACAAACAAGTCCTACCATTATACCACTCCCCAAAAAAGTCACTCAAACAAATCCTACCATTATACCACTACCCAAAAAATGTCTCACAAACAAATTCTACCATTACACCACTCCCTGTAAAATGTCTCACAAACAAATCCTACCATTACACCACTCCCTGTAAAACATCACACAAAGAAATCCCAACATTACACCACTCCCCAAAAAGCATCACACAAACAAATCCTACTATTATACCACTCCCCAAAAACATCACACCAACAAATCCTGCCATTATACCACTCTCCAAAAAACATCACAAAAACAAATCCTACCATTATACCACTCCCCAAAAAAATCACACAAACAAATCCAAAAATGATATAACTCATCAAAAAACATCACACAAACAAAGCCTACCACTATACCACTCCCCAAAAAATGTCAAACAAGCAAATCCTACTATGGTACTACTCCCCAAAAAGCATGACACAAACAAATCCTACCACTCTACCATTCCCCAAAAGGCATCACACAAACAAATCCTACCATTATTCCACTCCCCCAAAAAATCACACAAACAAATCCTACCATTATTCCACTCCCCAAAAAAATCACACAAACAGATCCTACCATTATACCACTTGCCAAAAAAGTCACACAAACAAATGCTACCATTATAGCATTCCCAAAAAAAAATCACACAAAGAAAATCCTACCCTTGCACCACTAATCAAAAAGCATGATACAAACAAATCTTACCATTGTACCACTTTCCAAAAAGCATCACACAAACAAATACTCAAAAATCATCACACAAACAAGTCCTACCTTAGTATTACTCCCCAAAACACATCACACAAATTCTACCATTATGCCAATCCGCACAAAATCACACAAACAAATCCTACAATTATAAAAAAAGAGTTTTGACTTGAAAGCTTGACATTAAACTCTCTTTGTGGACCGTCGTGCCTTGGTTTATTTTGTTCTGTACTTCTTTGGAGAATTGTGGTTCATTTAGCTGTTTCCCATCTGTTTGTTTTGTGGTTGTCTGAACTGCTTTTGGGTGGAGCAGCAAGTCATTTTATTTTAGCCAGCCTACAGTACTTGAGTTTTCTTTACAATGAGTGGACTGTCTATGAAATAATTCTTGACCGTGGGTGAGAATCTCTTTATGCTGTTATCACTTTCTTCCAGGTTTTTTAGAAGTACTTCTTATACCAATAACACTAAAAGGGAAGAATGTCTGCACAAAATGTGTGAATTAGAAGTAGTAGTCCAGAAATATAAGAAATTTCAATGGCAGAGACTTTCCTTTACTGCTTATATAGAAATGAGAATTATACCCAGCGGACTCAGAATTACCAATATGCTGACTTATGGCAACAAGTACCCAGACCTGCTTAAAAAATGGCAGGAACTCAACTTGCAAACAAGTCTACAGTATATGGTATTAATTATTGATTTCTTTCAACAGATAGAACATAACTTTAGTACCGAGATTGCATCTGTTGAAAGTGAACTTGTAGTATGTGAAGAATTTACTAGCCTGATCCAAGAGTATCAGATTATCTTGGATTGATGGAAATATTTTGAAAATGTGCTTATTTCTGTAAAAAAGCAAAAACTGATTAGAGACATTAACGATTTAAAAAAATGGCCGCATTTTTTCATGGCCGAGAGAGAGATCTCAGTCTAACCATATTTCCTTTAGTGGAAGTGTATCCTCGTGTTCAGCTCAATTAAATTGTACTGAAGGATCAGACACATCTAATCTGAGAAATACAACAGAGCCTTCTTCACATGAGAACACAACTATGCATATAGATGTCGTCATGGCGCTTGACTCCTTTAGTAAAGACTCTGAGCACACCAAGTCTAATACAGTGTCTGGAACTGCTTGCTCACCAAAAAGTAAAGTAAATAATAGCAATTTGGAAATAGTTGGCATAATGAGTGATTTTTTTAGGAGCCAACAAGAAAATACAGGTATAACTACCACTACAACTAGTACCGAGAGGCAAAGAATGGAACAATCAGAGAGATACCTCACAGAAGAATGCTCACTATCCACAAAAATAATTGGGAGCAATACCGTGGGTAGGCCCAACAATGAGGAGCAAGAAAACTTTATAGGACACACTGTCATTAACCTGTCCACTTATAAATTCAGTGCTGTTGAATGAGAAATATTAGATAAAGGGTTAAGCTTTATTCCATCCAATAATGGGCTGCTAAATGACTGTTTTACAAATTTACATCTGTTTATTAGGAATTTAGATCTTAAACTATTATTTAATAATATTGCTAGCATTGCTGCTGATTTAAAAAGGAGTAGTAGCTTTATACCTTTTAGCTCAGACTGTCTCAACCTTCTCTATAATGTGTGAAATGATTTATATGATCTGTTTTTTAAAGGTAGAGCAATGAAGCACTACAATGTTAAAGAAGCTGAGAGGAAATCTTTATTTGAATTGTGTGCGAGAAATTATATAATTATTAAACCTGGTGATAAGGGAGGGAAACTGTTATTATGAATTATGAAAAATATCAACAGCTGATGCTTGAATTTTTAAGTGATATACATAAGCTTAGAATTATTAACAGCACTAATTTGAATATGATTTACAAAATTAAGTGTGAGCTCTATGATCAATTGATGCAGCTAGCCATTACACCAGAGCAATATAATTATCTGTATATCAAACACCCTGTATGCCCATTTATCTACTGTATGTCTAAAAGACCTATTGTCTTGGATGGACAGTGGGCCAATGCAGCCATTACCAAATATCTGGACCAACAACATAAACCTTTATTAAGACACAGTAGACCATTTATAAATGATACATGTAACTTTTAGGAGTAATTAGGACATTTTTTGATTGATAAGGATGTTACAGAGACACTTCTTGTAACAATGGACATTAAGTAGCTAACAGCTACGTTAAATATTGTGTTAGCTAGATGGGAGGAGTTGCATATTTTTGGCTCTAGAACAGATAGGTTTCAACATGGTGATCTAATTTTCTATAAACATGTTGTAGATGACATCATATTGTTGTGGACAGAAACTTGGCACACACTTGAAATGTCTGTTCAACAACTACATAATACTACTAACTTCCTTTGTTTTGACATGTGCTGTTCTGTTACTGAAATTAGTTTGTTGGATGTGGAAGGTATTTAAGATCAATGATATGATGCAAACTTCAATTAATAGGAAAGATGTACAGTCCACCAGATACGTCCATAACTCTAGTATGCATCCTAAACATGTATATAAAGGCATGGTAAAGAGCCAATTTTTTAAGAGCTAGTCGATTAAATATGACAGAGGATGGATTTAAATCAGAGATTAAAATTATGTCTCATGATTTTATACACAGAGGATATGATAGGAATTTATTAACATCAAAATCTAGCTAAACCATATTTACATAGTACCAGCACCTTGTCTGCTGACACTATTATAGGAAATGAACCTAAGAAATACAATTTAAGTTATGTGATGAAGTTTAATAGACACTTGTAACAGATTAGGAATATTATTGAAAGAAATTGGACTATCTTAAATTCTGATGTTAATGCCAAATGACTAGTAGGGAATAAACCATTTTTTATATATAAAAAAGAAAAGAATCTGAAACAGCTGTTATGCTATAAAGATCTTAAGATAGAGACTAAAGGAGCTCATGTTAGAAGTAAGAGTACAGTCCCATGCTATAATTGTGCATGTTGTAAGTGTATTAACATAGACACATAATTTAAACATCCTATTTCATAGACTAAATTTATTTTTAAGACATTTGGTACATGTAATAGTGAAAATATAGCTTAGTTAGTGAATTGTGTAAAATGTTCTAGCTTCTGTATAGGCAAACTAATTGTAAATTTAAAGAAAGAATAGCTTCACACTTGTCAGAAATCTGTAGGGGAGTTGATACTAATGTTTTAAGTCAACGCATTATAGATGTGGGTGATGACCACACATTCAAGTTTAAGGTACTCCAAATAATTTTTAATAATAAAAAGAGGAGTGGGACATTATCAATATGACAGAAAAGGCAGAATATAAATGGATACATTTTTTAGAGCAGATATGTCACCAGGTTTTAATAAAGTGAACAGCATTAAGACTATTTTAAAATATAAACAATCTTATGAATGATGCATTATTTTATTATTGTTATAATATGAGTTTACCTTTGAGCTGATACCAAACTGATTGTTAAATTTGTTTTTTTGTTTGATTGGTTGGCAAGGAATATTTATTGTATGGTTTTAACTGGAGTTGTATGTATTTGAAAAAGAGTTTTGACTCGAAAGCTTGACATTAAACTCTCTTTGTATATGAGCAATACAGGTCTGAGTATTAAGACTTTGGCAAGGCAGTGCCTTGCAAGTGTGACTCATTAGCAGTTCTTCAAGTTCATTTATTTGTTTAGCACTCCTGAGAAATAATTACACTAACTGTTGATATATATGGATGTACTTTTGTTCATTGAAAGTACACCTCTTTAAAACTAGAAAAGCCAAACTTACTTAAGCGAAAGTGCAGTTTAATGAAACTGCATTTTCATGAAATGCAAATAACCAAAAGCAAAAAAAAACCTACAATAAACAGTAACAACAAACTTTTGCAGGCCCTGCACTCTCCACACCCCCGCTTATTATATATTCTAACTCTGAGATGCACTACAGTGGGGAAAAGGGTACATTTCCTTATCCTCACTGTACAAGTTCCCGGAATGGCCAATAGGTATTTGGTTAAATGTATTTCACTAAAGTGCTGTTTTGTTAAACGGCACTTTCACTTAAGTAAGTTTGGCTTCTTTAGTTTCAAAGAGGTGCCAAAGGTGTAGGGTTCAACTCTAGAGAATGTGATATCTCTGTGAACATAGGTTTCCTTTCTGTCAATATTTTACTTGTATAAGTCACAGACTTGAGAAATAATTACATTGATTTATGATTAATAAATATGTATATATATATATATATATATATATATATATATATATATATATATATATATATATGGGCCCCTATCAGCATCTCAAATGCTGACAATATCGAATTTGATATTGTTGCATCAAGAATGCCGAAAAGGGAGAACATGAAATGGGTAAACAGAAATCTCCATAAGGGGAGATTTCCATTTACCTCAATGTAGTGCAGTCTCGGAGTTGGTGTATTTAAGTAGCGGGGGGTGTTTTTTTTTTTTTTTATCGGCATTCAAAAATGTAATAGGTCGATCATTTCAGTTCAACATTTGGTGATTCGACTTATTACATTTTTGAAATGCTGATATAGACCCAGATATATATATATATATATATATATATATATATATATATATATATATATATATATATATATATATATATATATATAGATATATATATATATATATATATATATATATATATATATATATATATATGTGTGTGTGTGTGTGTGTGTGTGTATGTATTTTTCTTTTTTTTTGCATAATCATTGGCATTGCACATCCAGAACTGTAAGTGATGGTCTTCACTGAATAACAATTCACCTCCCATGACAAAAACTCAAAATTTACTTTTACATGCACAAAGACTTAGATATCAGTCTCTCAAATGAGACTGCTGGCAGTGTGCATTAGTCAGCACTTTGGACGGTACTGAATGCAGAAAATAGATCTGTTATTTAACTTTCTAAGTTGCTCAACGTGTTAATGGGGGGGGGGGGGTGATCTAACTAACAGCCAGAACAGTGCAGGGTTTCTATACACATTAGGGATAGTTTACCTTTAGAGATCATAAAACATATGTTTCTTTCTGTACTTGAGCATGAACTACACATGTAATTTAAAATGTGAATGTTGCAACATATGTGTGTATAATGGGTGCTAAACAAAATAAATGCAATCTGTATCAGCTGCAGTACTAGTAGCACCAATTATAGTAAAACTACACTTGTATGAGGATGATGTTACAAAGAGAAATTATGCAAAAATATTATGTAGTACAATTAGCAACATAATAATTTAGGTAAATATGAAGAGCATATCAACACAGCTTGTAAAATATGCATGATCATGGCATCAGAAGAATATAGTTTTCATTACCCCAATTGTATTTTGAACTTATAAATGCTGTGTAGAGACTCATACCCCATAAATTCAAAATGTGTCCTTCCTCAATATGTGTTATAATTCAGTACATCATGATGTCAATGAAAACAGCAGGTCATTACAGAAAGTCAGTATTCTAAAAGTTTTTTTCTTTGTATGGTAGTTGGCATGGAGTGCTGCCAGTATGCAGGAATGGTTGTAAAGAATGGACACTTCATATCTTATAGCAAAATCTCAGGAAATAATTGCAGACAGACAAAGACTTTGCCTTTGACCATGCAAATAAGCTTGGCTTTGGCATGCATCAGTTAGTATGTTAGATAATTTAAAAAATCAATGCAATGGAAACTTTTTCACAAGGGTACATATTTGCATAAACTTATTATTCCAATAAAGAAATACCTCAAAGTGAAAGAGGTACTAGGTTTTCAAAGGGTGGATTATATCCAGTTTTTTTCAGAACTATACACCACAACTTCCACTCTGGGAGTGTCAGCTCTTCTGTGGCATTAGCAGTTAAAGTAAAAAAACATCTATCTTCCTTTTTGTCATGGGATGGATTTTAATCACTCACAGAGTTTAACTTTTTATGTGTCCCCAAGTTATTGTGTAGTACTTAAAATTTACATAAGGACAGTACTGAAAGATAACAAAATCATTGAGATTTTCAGGTCATGGCAGTACATCATATGACATTTAACTGAGTTACCAATATTAACAAGCAGTTGCTGTGGAGCATTTGTAAATAAACTGATCAGCCCATATGGCCAAGTCTTCCTGCCATGTTTCTCACCTAAAGTGGACATTGAAGAAATCATACAAACATTTCATTCTAGTTTATTTCTGTGTTTTCTGTCATGCAAATGTAGTTGTCTATCTTGTCCATCATTGTGCACAACCCAGTGCATGCATAGGTTCATAGGTTCATAAGTAGGTACTAGGCTATCTGCCCAAAGGCATTTATAAGCCTAGCAGGAATGTGTTGGCTTTCGCAGCCCCCTTAGATTAGTTCCCTGTGCCTCTGTCCAGCAGAGCCATTAAAGTGATACTTGGGGTAAACTTTCTGTTTCCCATCCACTCGTCAAGGTTTCTCTTGAAGAGGGTTAGTGAGGAGCTCTGCCTAATGGAGGTTGGAATCTTGTTCCAGAGCATGGGAAGTCTCTGGGACAGGAATCTATCCCTCCAGCACATCCTATTTATTGTTGTGGTGAGGTTTAGATCCCTTGACCGTGTGGCTTGAAGGGATATGGTTTTCTTTAGGTGGAGCATGTCCATCAATTCTGGGTTGGACGTGGCCTTGTATGTCAGGTAGAAATCACCTCTGAGTAGGCAGTATGCAACCGAGTACATCTGGAGGTTCTTCAGTCGAGCTGCATAGGGCATCTGCTTGAGGCCAGTGATCCTCTTGGTGAGGTACTTCTGTGGTCTTTCCAGTTGTTGCATGTGTCTTGTAAGGTACATCCCAAATGGGGCATTGTACTCTATGATAGGTCTGATGAATGATGCACAGAGGGGCCCAATGACCTCTTTTGATCTGAATGCAAACCCTTTTGTGATTATGTTGGCCACATAGAAGGATTTTCTAACCACTTTGGCAATGTGATTATCAAAGGAGAGGTTACTATCTACTTGGGTCCCTAGATCCCTTATTATGTCTTCCATATTTAGGGGGTTACCACCTATGTGGTAGTTTGTGTGTACTTTGTTTTTTCCAAAGGGAATGACTATGTACTTTTTTGGCATTTAGCTTGAGGCCATGGTTTTGACATCAGTGAGACCCGTTTGGAGGATGTCGGTGTCAGCTGGAGAGTCAATTATAGCCCCTAGTTTGCAGTCGTCTGTGAACTTGGTCAGCCATAGTCCTCCTGTGCTTGCCTGTACCTCTGAGAAGTATATTCCGAACAGGAGGGTTCCTAGGACTGAGCCCTGGGGAACGCCACTTGTAACCGGGTTAGAGTCAGACCTAGCTCCCGCAACTCTTATCATGTGGGTTTTGTCCGTGAGTCAGTTGGCAACCCATCTCATGACGTAGGGGTTTATGTTCAGGCTGGTGAGTTTGTCTATAATACCTGAGTGGGGAATGGTGTTGAAGGCCTTTGCAAGGTCTAGGTAGGCTGTTTGGACCGCCTTTCCTTTGTCTATAGCCTTGGTAACTGTATCAAAGACGTCCACCAGGTTTAGGAGGCATGATCTGCCCTTAACAAAGCCAAGCTGGGTAGGGTCCAGTGTTTGGAGGTTTCCAATGTCTCTGTTAATGAGATCCATGATGATGCACTCCATAGCTTTGCAGACCAAGCTAGTCAGGCTTATAGGGCAATAGTTCCTGGGGTCCGTTGTGGCTCCACCTTTGTGGAGTGGAATAACCATTGCTGTGCACCACTCTGTGGGCATGTAGCCTGTGGAGTGGCTGAGTTTAAACAGTGTGTTTAGGTGAGGGGTTAGTTCATCTTTGAGCTCGTGTAGGATGCAGCCTGGGACACCGCCCGGTCCCACTGATGCTGTGTTTTTGGCTTTGGAGAGGGCTTTTTTAACCTGAGTGTCTGTGATTTCAGGGGCACTACATTCTTCTGATATAGTTATGGGCCCTTTTGGGGGTGAGGGGGTGAAGTTTGCACTGAACCTTTCAGCCAGGATGTTGGCTTTATCGGTCGGTTCAGTGTATTTTGTGCCATTCTACACTAACTCCGAGCAGATCTGAGAATTGCCACTTAGATTCTTGACATAGCCAAAGAATGCTTTGTGATTATCTTTGGAGTCCATGGCAATTTTTCTTTCAAAAGCTAGCCTTGGATGATTTTATGAGGGAACGTAGTTTCTTGCTGATACTGATCAGGGATGCCTTCCCTTCTTGGGATTTTACTCTTTTCTGTACTAGTTTCCTCCTTCTATTGTGTAGATTGTTTATGGCAGGGGTCCGCCAGACTTGTTTCCTTTTCTTGGAGGAGTGAGTCTTGTTTTTTTTGGGATAGCATGATCCATGCATTCTTGCAAGTGCCTGTAGAGTGCATTAGTAAAGGATTTTGCAGCTTGGACAGCGTTATCCTTTAGCATGGGGGCTTTGAAACTTCCCACCTCAGTCTTAAGTAACGAGAAGTTTGCTTTTGAAAAGTTTTCACAGTGGTTTCTTTGACTAGGGGTTGTGGCAGAATGTGGATATCCAGAGTGATTAGTTTATGGTCATATTTAACCAGTGAGGGGTTGACCTCCTTTGTGGAACACCGGTCACCCATGCTGGTGATGACCAGGTCCAATATGTTGTCACCTCTGGTGGGGGTGTTGACCAGTTGATCCAGGACATTTGAGTTTATAAATTCTAGGAAAATGCTGGGCAAGGGAGTTTGTACTTGAGTAGTTCTCCCAGTTAAAGTTTGGGTAATTGAAATCACCCAATATTAGGGTGTTTGGCAGTGACCTTTATGTTTCCCAGTGTTTCCAGGAATGCAGAGTGGGGGTCCTGGGACATGGTGGATGATCTGTAGCAAGCTATAATTTGAATAGCAGTTTTGCTCATTATTAGTTGCACGTGGATGATCTCTGAAGCATCATGCTGTGCCACTAACCTGGAGATGTGGGCATCCTTGATGAATATGGATACGCCACCGCCTTTTGTATTTCAGTCTAGGTTTTGTGGCTGAAATGTATGGTATGAGTTGTAGCCTGGTAGTGCTGGGGTACTCTCTGGAGCCTTAAACCAGGTTTCTGTTACTGCACATATATTGATTTTCTCCATACTGAGGAGTGCCTTGAGTGCATGCATTTTGAGGTTTAGACTTCTGGCATTATGTAGCATTACCCTCAGTTTTTTGTTACTTGTGCTATTTATGGCGGTGGGTTTGTCTTTTGAGCCTTGCCTAAAAAAGGCACTATAGGGGTGGTAAGAGCCTTGGCCAGTATTCAAAAGCCTAAGGGTGACAGGTGCAAGCCATCTCTAGCAAAGCAGCGTGGCTTGTCGAGCATGTCATCCCAGGTTGACAGACACTGGATCCCCTTTGAATGACACCAGAAGCTTAGCCAATTGTTGAAATTGATAATTTTTTCTCTATACCGTGGTATCATTCTTGGTGAGGGCAGGATGCTACACAGGGTCATACTGGCCTGGGCTACATGATCAGAGAGCACCTCCAAGTCTCTTTTCATGTAGTCCAGGGAGGTACAGCTCAGGTCATTCACACCAACATGGACAATGGCAGAGTCATATTTCTACTTGTTCTGGAGTGACCTGAGTGCTTGTGTTATGTGGCGGATCCTGGCAACTGACAGGCAGCTAACAGTAACCTTCTCCTTGTTTAGCCTAGTGAGTGGGACGTCAGTGTGCCTGACTATAGAGTCACCTATTACTAGTGTGTTGGTATGTTATTTTGCCTTAAGGGCTGTGATTGTGTGGCACACTGTTTTGTGAAGTATGTGTTTCATGGTTTGTGTTGGGGGGGTGGAGGTTGCTTGGATGTCTGCTTTGGAGGTCTCTGTTGCTTCTGCAGATTTTTATTTAGAGCCTCCGAGTATGCTTTTGTGCATTTATGTGTATTTTTTGCTGGTGCTGGTTTCATAGGTCTATGTGAGACTGGTGGTGTGATGCAAGTAATTCCCTTCTCCTCTTGACTGCCTGGTCCAGTCTTGGGTTGAGAGAGCTTAGCCTACAGTTTGGCTGTATAATTGCATCTCTCGCATGTATTAGTGTTTGGTGGAAGGAGGAGAGGGTTGTCTGTGTACATGAGGCAATTGTAACATTGCCTCAAAATGCCCAGATTCAGCAGTTGGACCAGAGAGTACACCTGAAACTGCCCTTTGGACATGCCTGGATAGGTACAGTGAACTGTTTTACTGATTGGCTGGTAAGGTCGAATAGAGAGCCTTGTCCTTCTTTACAGTATGGGGGGGGGGTCTAGTGCTAAGGTTTATTAGTGCTTGCTATGAGTTTCGAGCAAGTGGTGGTATGAAAAGTGAATGGTTTGAGTGCTTAAGTTGAATGTTTGTCTAGTTCCAAGGGAAAAATTGAAGAGTAGACTTTGTGGAGCCAGGAATAGTTATACCCTAGCTAGCTGGCGCTGCCCGGCATGCAGAACCTTGCAAATGTGGGTTTTATAGCAGGGAAATGAAAGAGATAGAAATTAGCCCAAAATGGCCAATAAACTGCTAATTTCTGAGCTGAAACCACTCCTCCAGGGACAGATAGGCTGCTCAAAGCTCCCTCTCTCACAGTGAACAGAGAAACTTCCTTCTATCCAAGTAAGGTATGGGCAAACACAGAAACTAGTAACACAGCCTTGAATTCAGAACTAACCTGAAAACTGGACTAGACTATACTAGCTTAGAAAGGTGGGGAAACAAGTATATGTTTTTGTATTTTTTGTTTTTTTCAGAAAATAAAGCAGATGCAATCAAAAAAATACTTTAAATGCACAGAAATGGCTATCACACTTGAGTGTGTACCTACAACAGTTAAACAGGTAATTTAAACACAAAAATGACTTTGTTAACATGCAGACAGTAAAATAAGTACAATACGTAGCTGAAACAAGCTTTTTAAATCACAGAAACTCTAGAAAATTGGCATTTTAGGTGGAATTAGCTAAAGACAGCAAGAAAATGCAGAACAATGATACTTAATCACTCCAAAGTCTCTATTTTGTCTCTCTGCTGCTGTAGAACTCTGCAGGGCACCAAGCAAGATCTGAATTGGGTGCTAACCCCTTGCCATTTTTCCTGACATCTTTGAGAAGAAGTGGCAGGCAACGGTAAGTGCAACCCTATTTCAGGCATAAAGGTAGTGTCAGGAGGAGTATAACATTTTTGTTGGACTGCTCATTAAACATTACAGCTGACAGCTGCAGCATGAAAACTATGCTGGGTCACAATTAAAGGCTGAGGCTTGGAATAGCTTGACCAAGACTGTCACCAGTGCAACTGGCATCCCATGCACTGGTGAACAATGCTTTCACCATTACAGTGACTTGAAAAGTTACAAGCAGGACCTTCTTAGCTGATGGAAGGAATATTTTAAGACCCACAACCCATCTAAGTTGAGTAAATATACTAGCCCATTAGCAGGTAATACAATATCATGACTTATCAACCCAAAAAGGTGTTAATTTTTTTCTTCTTCTTCTTTTGTGAGTAGCTTCTGCAGTGATACAAGGCAATTTCAAGGCATCAGGAGAGATAACAATGCCTCAGAAAGGCACCTGGTAAGTACAGCTCAGGTATGTCTGATAGCTATTTCAAAATGCCATTGATTTTAAAATCATTTTACTTTTATGAACATCAGTCTATAATTGCTTGAGATAGTCAGAAATGAGTATGCATATGCTATGTATGCAAACTGTATATATATTTGCTCAAATAGTTCTAGCAACATTGCATTAGCCAATTTTTCACTCAACAGATATGTCTCTGGGTTCAAATCCAAGCAGCAATTTGTCAGTATTATTTAAACATTTATTATTCTGCAATCAATAACTTAGAGTAACAGTTTCATCTTTTTGCATAGACATTTTATGACTTGCGATGCATTAAGCATATTAGTAATAGTCACCACATTTGTATAATGTTTATAATATTGATGAGATTAATGTGTACTTTAACACACAAATAATGGCTTCACATTCATATGTGGATGCAACAAATCTAAATAGTTATGTGGGAATATCCATGGACTGAGATATATTACCATTACACGAATTTCATGATATTTTTCAGTGTTGTATCTCCCTCACCCTATATCTTTCTCTTTTTTCTCTAATAACATTTGGACTGTAATCTCTGTTGCAACATGAATGACCACCAACACTACACTACACCAGTGACTAGTGGAGCTACACTAGTCACAGGCGCTCAAATCACCATTCCTCCAGAGTTGGCTGCAGCAGTACCACAACAGGTAGTACAAAGACCCAAAGCTTCTGGATCACAACCCGACAGTGTTGCTTCAACAACTCTTACATAATCTGCTTCATAGGTTCATAGGTTCATAGGTTGGTACTAGGCAATTGGCCCTAGGGCCTATACAAGCCTAGCCATAACAATTCCCTGGATATTTCTTCCCACACTATTTACTTCCCTGAACCCCTCTCTACCAGGGTGACTGACATGATCCCCGGGGTGAATTTCCTTTCTCCCATCCAATCATCAAGGTTCCTTTTGAAGAGGGCCAAAGAGGCACTCTGCTTGGCATGTATGGGCAGTCTATTCCAGAGTCTGGGGAGTCTCTGGGTCAGGAACCTATCCCTACAGCATGTTTTGTTTATTGTAATGACAAAGTTTAGATCCCTGGAGTGTGTGGGTCTGAGGGATTGGGATTTCTTTAAGTGTAGCATGTCCAACAGCTCTGGGTTTGACATGGCCTTGTATGTTAAGCAGAGATTGCATCAGATGAGATGATATGTGACAGAGTATAGCTTGAGATTTTAAAGGCGGTCAGCATAGGGCATCTGCTTTAGGCCTGTGATTCTTTTAGTGAGGTATTTCTGCAGCATTTCCAGTTGTTGCAGATATCTTGAGAGGTACATACCAAATGGGACGTTGTATTCTATAATGGGTCTAATGAGGGATGAGTACAGTGGGACAATGACCTCCTTTTTTTCTGGATGAAAAGCCCTTAGTGATGAGGTGTGCCACATAGAAGGATTTCCTGACTGTTGTGGCGATGTTATTGAAGGTGAGACCACTGTCCATCTGTGTCCCTAAGTCTCTTATCATACTTTCAGTGTTTAGTGTACTGCCACCTATGTGGTAATTCATGGGTACATGTTTTTTTCCCAAAGGGGATAACTATACATTTCTTGATATTGAGCTTGAGCCCATGGCTCTGGCACCAAGCATCTGTTTCTGTAAGGCCCTTTTGTAGAGTATCCACATCATTTGGGGATTCAATAATGGCTCCCTGTTTGCAGTCATCTGCAAACTTTGTTAGCCAGAGTCCCTTAGTGTTGGCCTGTACTTCAGAGAAGTAGATGCCAAACAAGAGAGGTCCCAGAACTGAACCCTGAGGTACTCCACTTGTCACTTGTCTTGAGCTAGATTTGGAGTCAGCTATTTTTACAGTGTGGGTTCTGTCAGTAGGCCAGTTGGCAACCCATCGAGTGACGTAGGGATTAATGCCCAGCTTAGTAAGTTTATCTATGATTCCAGAGTGGGGGATGGTGTCAAAGGCCTTGGCGAGGTCCAGATAGATTGTGTGGACTGCCTTACCCTTGTCCATGGCTCTGGACTGATTAGAAGAAGTCAATCAGGTTCAGGAGACAAGATCAGCCCTTCACGAACATATGCTTTACATAACTCTGCCCTGGTGGCTGCTTCAGTGGTACCCACCAGGAGTAATGCCAGAGGAGGTGGCAACTATGTCACTTGTCAATAGCTGACAAGGATGGTGGTGGACATAATGGAGATGGGCATTGGTGCCCACTTCAGCAAATTGGAATGAATCCTGCATCAAGTAGCCAAATCAGTATTCCATCTGGCAGTGCCTAAGGGGTCTGGGACAGCAGACAGTGATGATAGTTCAGAAGAAGAGGACTAGATTCCCAATGTATCCTATATCTATTCCTCAATCACAGTGTTTCCCAACCTTTGTGTCTATCACCATTCCTGTCTTGTATGTCCTGTATTTCTGCACCTCCCACCTACCCTACCCTACTTACCTACCTATTCTCCTTATTCCTAAATACCTTTCCCAACATTCCTCTCTCTCAAAAAAAAAAAAAAAAAAGAAAAGAAAAGCGGACAGTTCCCATAAAAAGTGTACCCCATATATAGCTCTCCACATCACATATGTGTATGTGTGACTTACCTTATTTGGTCAAATTGACCACACAGCATTATTAAATCGTCACATATCACTGATACTGTATTTATCAAAATTCCTCAACTTCTTTGTACAACTATACTGTTAGCTTGTGAAGAAGTGGATAGTTGTGGTGCTCTCCCACTACCATCCTGCATATTCCCTTATTCTTTCCCTCAAGTTTCTTACCCTCTGCCCCCACCCCCTCATTTTCACTATTGTCCTATCAACTGCTTTTCTCACCTTTCATCTGGTGAAAAAATAGATTCACATTCACACTCATAGCCAGAAATGACCTATAAACCAAGCTCTCTATTTCTGTACTCAGCAGTTGTGTGACATTTGTCATTGCACACCAGTGCTAAGTGATGGAAAATGACATTTCACATCCTATGGCAAAAACTGAAGATTTTACTTTCATCCTCATGAATACAGTGCACCTTACACTACTGTGTTTAACCCTTCTGTGTGACAGAAAACAATATTGATAGCACTATAAGAAGGCAGTTATTCTTATATGTATGCCATGCTCCATGGATTATTGTCTACCATATGGTATGTTTCAATTCTATTACTGCTATAAAGTTTGATACGTACATAGTCCTTAGTTTCTTACTTTTCTCATTGTGCCTTCAAATGACCGGAGTTCCGCTGTGGCAACCCCTAACTGGGAAAAGCCGAAAGATACAACAACAACAACTGCTATAAAGTTTGATACACACATAGTCCTTAGTTTCTTACTTTTCTCATTATGCTTTCAAATGTATAAGTTTTACAAGCTGAAATATGACTTGTCTCTTTTAATTTCTCCAAATCTTTTGGGTTTCTAATACCAAGACAGGAATGGAGCCCATTCCTAAGTCAAAGTATGATTAAAGTTAATGAAATTTGTGTTGTTTCAATCTTGATGTTAGCCAGAAGTGATCTTCGTAGCACCCACAATGTTGAACTGTTGGTAATGGATGATCCTATGTAATGTAGACCATCATTTTCTATGATGCTTTCTGGCTCATGTTTCCAGTGTTTTCAGCCACTTCAATACCATAATGTTTGTACAATCCCCAGTGCAACAGTCTTGTCACATTATTATGCCTTTCAGTATACAGTCCTTCTGCCATTAGCATGTTACAACCAGCAACAAGGTGTGCAACTGTTTCCATGCTGTTTTTATTTCTCCGACATGTTCAATGGACTTTGTAAACCAGTGTGTACACAGCCCACTATCTTGTGCCACCAATATTAACCTTTCATCTCTTGGTTTGAATTCTCCTCTCCTTAACCATTCCTGCGTTCATTCCTGACCAACATAAGGTTCTTCCAGAGGTTTTCTATACTTGCAATATACTTATGCATTTTCCACATTTCTTGCCTTCTTATCTGGTCCCTCACCTTACATTATTTTTTGTTTTCTTGCACATTCAGTTGCTGCCTGATTTTTATCTACTTGTGGTTTGATTTCCATTCCTGCTTGATGCCGATATGCTTCTGCTAGACTAAGCAGGGAAGTCATCTTAGATTTATTCCCCTCATGCTTCAAAACTTTCACTATGTTTGGGTCTTGTGAGGTCAACAGATATGTGTGCAGTCTCACGATTGCAGATCTGTACATGTAATCAGTTTCAAGGAAGCCCATCCCTCCTTCAGAACGGGGAATATATAATCTTGGTATGCACTGATTTTTATAAATCATTTGGTGAGCATAAAGCATCCTTCTTGTTTTCCTATCTAATCTGCCCAACACATTTTGGGGCCAATGAAAAAAACTCCAGAGACACACCACAATGAATGGAGCCCACCTGATGAAAACCTTTTTATTCACACAAAGAGCACAGAACAATGGCCAGTGTGTGAATAAAAAGTTTTTTCGTCAGGTTAGCCCCGTTTGTCGTGGTGTGCCTGTGGAGTTTTTTCATTGGATTTGCTCTTTTGCTTATCAGGGGCACTTTATCCAGAGCTGTGTTCTGTTTGCCTTGTCATTTTGGGGCTAGACAATCACCCCAAAATTGTAAGGACAGGAAGAGCAAATTGGTTTATAGCTTGGATTTGGTTCCTAGATGTCAATGCTGTTTTCAGGATTAATTTAAGTCTTCTAAAGTATTCTTTACTAAGTTTTATTTGCATTTGTTGATGTTGTATTATTGATCCTTCATCAATTCTCAAATATGTATACACTCCCTCTTGCTCAAATTCTTTTCTGTCACATTTTTGTCCCAAACTAATGTTTTCTTGGTGCTGCAGTTTTCCTGTTTTAAAGGTTGCTTTTGCACACTTATCAAGACCAAATGACATCTTTATATCATCTGAAAAAGTTTTGACATCTTGCAGTTGTGCTTTCAGTTCCTCTTCTGATGAGCTATACAGTTTTAAATAATCGACAAAGAGAAGATAAGAAGTCTCTACTCTTTGTAAGCTGTTAAGTAGACAGCTTAATGGGTTAAGGGCAAGGAAGAATAGCAGCGGTGACAGAGAGTCACCCTGGAATATCCCCCTTTTTAATTTTTATCCCTGGAATAATAATTTGTCCTTTATCATGACTTCATTGCAAAGTGGTCTGCAACTGTTTCATAGTCACTGTAATGTAGTCGATCAATGTAGAGTGTATCTTATACATTTTTAAGCACTCTTTTATCCATGAATGTGGGATACTATTAAATGCTTTTTTGTAGTCAATCCATGCCATACTTAAATTCTTCCCCTTTTTACAATTCTCCACAATGACTTTATTTAACAACAAATGATCCTTTGTTCCAAATGACTTTCTTTTTTTGCCTTTTTATTCTATTGCCGTAATTGAGTTTTCTTCTAAATGACTATAAACTCTATGTCGTCGGAAGGCAAGTTATTGGTCTATAATTTTTAGGGTAGCTTGCAGGTTCACTCTTAAGTAGGAGTATTGTCTTTCCTGTTGTCAGCCAGGTTAGTGTCTGTTTGGCGTGGGTATATAAATAGTTCTTACTCATAGCTAAATCTTCATGCAAACATGTTAATACTTTTAACCAGAAGTTAGGTACTGCATGTGGGCCTGGGGTTTTCCAATTAGTGGCTTTCTTTAACTTTGTTTCAGTCTCTCTGGCTGTTACTTCATCCCATTTCACATGCTGAACCTTTAAACTTCTTATTCGTTCTTTTACTTCTTTTATCCATTTAGTATCTTTGTTATGTTCCACAGGATCTTGATAGATACTTCTCCAAAATCTATTTCTTCTTTTTTTTTGGTGGTCTTTCAATTCCTTCTACCTTATTTCTCAATGTTCTATAAAACTATTTTTGGGTCATCAATAAATTGCTTATTTTGTACTTTTCCTTTATATTTATCTGTGTTATCTTCTAAGTTTTTTCACTTGTGCTGAGATTTTTAGTTTATTTGTAATAGTGTATGATAGATCCTGACCTGTTGTAATACTGCTCACTGCTTTTATCACATCTAGCTGTCAAAGTATTTTGGTTGATGTGTTCCCTCTTCTACAGTCTTCTAACAGTGACACTTCTTGTCTTAATTGCTTTATATTTTTCTCTGTTCAATACTCCCATGATGGTATTCGATTTCTCCCCTTCCTTTCCATCACTATCCTGTGTTCTTGTAGTAGAACTTTATGAGTTATTAATTTAGCTTCAAAGTAATTTATCCTGTTTACTTCTGTTATATCGCATGGATCTCTATAGACAGTCTTAATTACTGTGTTCATTTGTTTTATCAAACGTCTGACTTTTTGGGTTTTATTGACCTTCTGCAGTCTATTTCTTTCACTGATCTTAATATGTCTATCGATCTCTATTATTCAAGCAACTCTTCTGTTAGCTCATTTTCATCTAAACTATGGTCACATTTTTTGTTTTCCATTTCATGCAGGCATTCCATAAAAAGTTCTATTGCATCTTCCTGTGGCGCATTCTCTTCAATTTCATCTGTGTCATCCGTTGCTCTGTCGTATGAGAATTCACTGGCCTATCACTTCCTTTGTGGTGTGCTCACATAATGCTCAAGTGCAGAGAGCCAGTATACAAGGATCATTAACATCTGCAAGAATGACTCTGATATGCATGAACAACTTGATAATATGGAAATGTTATTTCAGGAGAGAGGGTATACTGATACCATGACAAGGGCAATGAAGAGGTCGGCTTTAAACTTGTTAGGTTACAATGGACATAGACAACACACCATCCCTAGTGGACATAGGAAAGTTTGTAGCAATTACAGAGATAGTTCTGATCATGTCAAGGTAGCATTTACAACTAGATACACAAATGACAATAAGAAAATAGTTGAAGTTATAAAAAGGAATTGGGATGTTCTGACTATAGACCCCTCTATTTCTAGCTTGGTAGGAGAAACACCAAGGTTCAGATATAGGAACAGCAAGAACCTTAAAAGGTTGCTTTGTGTAGAAAGGACAAACACAGAACAAAAAGGGACACATAGGGAATTACCACGAGTAGGTACTTTCCCTTGCAATAGATGTAATATGTGCAGTTACATTGTTGATAGACAGTATTGTGCCCACCCTTTTCTGGAGTATACATTTACACCTAAATTTTATGTGACTTGTAACAGTATGAATGTTGTCTACTTGGCAACATGCACGAAATGCATGGTGTTTTATGTAGGTATGACATCCAGAAAGTTAAAAGACAGGATGTACAACCATATATATATGATATCAGGAAAATTAATCAACTCAATGCATTAGCCAAGCATATCGCAGTTTACACATATCATGCCTTTAAGTTTAGAGTTTTACAAATGGTTATTAATAATAAGTGGGGTAGTGATAGAATGAATTATTTGGAGTCAGTTGAATTATGTTGGATTTTTAGATTAAGAGCACATGTAGAACCAGGTCTGAATCAGTTTGTTAGTATTAAGTCTGCTTTAGCGGCACGCAGATAGATGTATGGCAGACAGCAGCATTTTAACCATGTTACTATGTGGTTTTTATACATAACATTACACTCATAGTTTATTGTGAGGTTTTTATTTTATTTTATTTTATTTCATTTTATTTTATCTTATGGTTATGTATGTACTTACCATTGATTTTTTATCATTGCTCAGGTAATTAGTATAGCAATATAACTTGATAAATTAATAGAAAAAGGGGTTCTTATCTTTTTATGATTGTGAACAAGTTTTAAATATGATGGGAAGACACTATATGAACGGAAAGATTCAGCAACTAGAAAGTCACAATGGGTTAACTAGTTTATTGATGGCTTTATTGACTATTTAAATGTGTTAATTAATTAATTCATGATGTAATGGGTGTATATATACATCTTGAAATTCAGTAGGTTTTGAAATCTGATGAAGCGTGCCTGGTAGCATGTGAAAGCGCTTATTATTTTTATATTTGTAATAAATTCTGTGCATGTTATACTTCGTGGTGGTCCTCTCTTGTTGTTTTTGGATATTTGGAGTTTTACTTCTTCAAGTGGACCTTTGGACGGCAGCAGTACTTTTATTTTCTATCTTTCAAACTACATTTTAGAGGATGCATGCACATTCAAAAATAATACTTAAGTCAGAGCTTGAAGTGTATGCTTTCTGACACCTGTAGTTTAAAATCTTGGCAGATGCAGTTAAAATGGAACTCTCTAGAATGCAGACTTAAATAAGTAGTAGTTCAAATCCAGCTGTTTTCAACTACTCTGCTTCTATAATAGATTATCAAAATCATGTAGAAATAGCTTCTTCAACAGGTATGATGTGGATAAATCAGCATAGACACTTACTTGGCTATAGCATTGTGATAGCTCATACATATTAGAGGAGATGTATGGCTTTGATCACACCACACAGGTCATCCTTTCAAGTGTGTACTTTTTGACTACTCTACTAATGATTTGCTCTCTGGCATCAGCAGTTAATATGCAGCTCTACAGAGTATGGACCTACAAAGGCAGGGATTTGAGTCTAGTAATTTATATGTGGAAAACAATAGTGATATGACTGGCTTACCCAACAGATGGTGATATGGCGCACTCACAAGGAAGGCATAACCATTGCAGCAGACTGCTTTGAGTGTGTACCTCATGACACTTCAGATACGATTCTTTCTGTGGCATCAATGATTGCTATACAGCTCTATGAACTCAGATAAGCACGTGTGTAAAACAGTGTTAGTCATGATATGCTTCACAAAAACTATTGATGTTTACAATTTGAGCTACTGTAAACATTTACAATTTGGGAGAGAAAGGCCAAGTTTTTGCAGTCCATTTAATGGCAGACATATGTATTCAAACACATTGTTCAGGTTATCATTTCAAGTGTGTGTGTTGTCTGACAACAGTGATGTGAAATTTTGTATGATGTTATCAGTTAGTGCACAGGTCAAGAGGAACTTGATGTAATTTGTACATGTTTGAATCCAGTGGTGTATGCCTTTTATTATTTTGTTGAAAATATAGTGGTTACAGACATGAATGGCTTATTCAACAGATCTTGATGTGTGTCATCCAGATAGTGGTCACAAAGTGCAATTTGGCCAGTGTTAGCATAGTATGTTCTGGTCTAGGGACGGGTAAGTGATGTTCATCCAGCAATTGCTATACTTTCTTATGAGCATATCCAGTATATCATTGGATTCAGTTGCAATATAGTTATTAAAGACAGTAAGTAATCGATATTGTGAAATAGTTATTGTCATTTGTTTTGCGACAAAAGCTTCTGAGAATTTTCCTCTGGCAGCATGGCTATGCTGAAGGCCATGCAATGGAGGTAGTGATAGATGTACAAAGAATACCAACACTGTTATAGGCTATTACACCTTTCGTGTGTAACTTCTAACAGTTTCTGCAGTTCATTCACTACTTGATGATACTGCCACACCTGTCTGTGAAGTATGTTGCAAGCTGTGATCCAGTTCTTACAATGTGTTACACAATGCTCAGCTGAAGAGACATTTTTGATTTATAACATGATAGTAAACTGTCTTCAGTGCTGTACTTTTTTCTTAGTGTACTATGATGCTTACATAGTCACAATTACATTACACTCCACTCACATATAAGTAAAGTGAAACAGTGCATGCAGCATTTGACATTACACAATACTGATATCAGGCACACGTTTAATGTGATTACTTCTCCTAGGGGCTAACTATCATGAGTACTCTTCCTTTCACACATACCCAATCATGTCCAAAGGCATACAGTGGCATTCAAACACACACAACAGGTGTTACTGGACTGCCTCCACATGACTTTTGTCTTCTAGGGTTTTCTTCTTGGTATATTTTTTATGACATGTCCCACATATCCTGTGTTTCTTTATCTCATCTGTTATATTTTAAATCTGTACCAATGCATTGCCACATAATCTTCTACTAATTTGTCTTTCAATTTGACAATCTTTTTTCTGTAGCAGATCTGTGTGGGTTACATTACATACTGACTTGTGATGTATTAACTATCTCAGTTCCTACCCTTCCCAACATGCATGTTGCCGCCACAGTTGTTATTTTTCCACTATAAATAATAATATGGTCAGCATGTCCAGGTGTTTCTTAATTGTCTCAGTCAGTCCACACTTGTATTTATTTGCGTTCACATTTTCCCTGTATTGGTACTACTATACATATAAGGCATGTGATTCTGTAAACTTGTGTAACTTGCATGTCTGTTTAAACAATACTCATTTTTTTTCATTTTAAACATTTACTGCCATGAGTTTTCTCTACCAATGTACATGACAATGCAAGTGAAGTTCCCACATGTGCACTAATTCTCCCATTGTCATTTACAGCTGTATCAACATTTCTTGTACACTTGTACCACAAGGCTGCCCTTATGTGTTGTTGTGCTGCGCATGTAAACTCATTTAGCAAACTCTGCTTTGTGTACATTCCTTTGTTTACATTGTACACACAAGCACTGCTGTACCTCAATGTGGCTGCTAGCAGTTGTGGGCTCCAGCAGGGGCTGCTTAACTTGTAGAGCAGTTTGCAGTCTTGCATATTTGATTAGCAATGCTGCTCATCCTGCACAGCTGGTGATTGTGTTCACTTTACCATGACAAGTACACACTGTTAATGAATCCATGGTTATGGCTCCATACCAGAGACAGCAGACTTTGCAATGAAACAAGTACTCTGCAAAGCATTTATGATATCAGCAAATGCCCAAGAAACCCAAAGTGTTATCAATGCTGGATATCAGATGAATATCAAGGAGAATGTTGCAGAATCAGGCAACACAGTGTAACACACATACCCCTGAAGTGGCACTATATAAAGTTGGGGAACACTGCCATTAACCAAAAAATATTATTAGAGAGCCTGGTCTTTCTTATGACTTCAAGGTGACTAGCAGTGCAGAGAGTCAGAAAGGGATTCAGTGGGATATTGAATTAAAGATGGAGAGAAGTCATTAGTGTGAGTCTGTGTGTGCGTGTGTGACAGACAGTGAGAAAGGGAGAGACACACACATGCACGTGTACACACACACACACACACACACACACACACACACACACACACACACACACACACACACACAGATAAAACTGCCAATGTATGAATTTCTGCTGAAATTGGGTCATATCCTGTTATGAAATTCATATTTTGGGAGAGGTCTCCAGAAGAGGCAACTAAAGGATGTAGAAGTTCTGTTTATATATATATATATATATGGGTGTGATATGGTTTGTCACTGCACACATTTTATTACATGCTGAAATGTTGGTAATTTTCATTGGTAGCACAGTTGGTAAAACTATGTAAATATCAAACTTCAGTAGATCGACCATGACATAATTCAAGGGGTTTCCCCTTTCTACCATGTAACCATAGAGGTGGTATATTTAATTTCCAGAAATATGGAATAGACACCCCCATGTTGGGATGTGTGGGGGGGACAAAGCTCCCATGTCAAACTCATTTTTGTTTTAGATTTGGTGATCACAAATGGAACCTATTTTTTTACATATGCAATGACTTTTTTTAGATGATTTAGGTGGCAATAAATGGTAATCACTGATGAGTTTGTTTGATGATTTGTGTTATTAACAAATGCATCAGTGATTATTCAATGCATACCCATACACACACTCACATATAAATATATACATACATATATATATATATATATATATGTGTGTGTGTGTGTGTGTGTGCGTGTGTGCGTGTGTATATAGTGTGGAGAAAATGGACTTCTATATAACACTCTGAAAAGTATGTATTAGAGCGTAGTCCATCTGTTTGAGGCCAGTAATCCTCTTTGTGAGGTATTTCTGTAGCCTTTCCAGTTGTTGCGGATGTCTTGTAAGGTACATACCAAAAGGGGCGTTGTACTCTATAATGGGTCTAATGAGGGATGAGTACCTTATGAGGAGAACATAAGATGAAACAAACATTTTAGTTATCAATGTAGAAAGAACAATATATATACAATAAAGCAGAAACTGTGAAATTCATGAAGAACATAAGGAAGTGTTTCTTGATAGAAACAGTGGTGAGCTTGTGGCATAGTCTTTGATTAGAAAAAGCAAAGCAATGGTGAGACTCAAGCATATGTAGTATAAATTCAAAAAACACTGATGATGATTTAGAGATAGCAAATATCTTTTAAGAGCTGTGGTGCTGTAATGACAACATAATCAGACTAAGTAACTGAAATTATTCTTAATGAGAAACAAATTCCATGTTTTGGTGAAGAGCAATTGAGCTGTATGTCTTCATTATGTACATGGCAATTCAACTAATTCCCTTAAAACTAAAATTTCTTTCCAGCTAATATCTTCATATTTTTGGCATTTAAATACTGCCAGATTCTCATTTTATGGAGTCATTTGGTTTCAGGGTCAGCCAAGAATAATGACAAAGTTCCCAGATTGCTTTGTGATACAGTGTGCAAATAAAAGCTGCAGGAATTGAAACTAGGTCTGACAAACAAATTACATCCTTTCATAACCATCCCCAGGCTCTATGTTACAATGTCAGCTTCTGCGCTCATCTTCTTCTCAGTTCTCACCACTAAACTTTCTGACCACAAATAACATAAAAGTTGTCCTAAAGTCATACACAAATGTTTATGGATTACATGCAGGAAAAAAATTCAATATTAGATGAAGTCTGAGGACTATAAGTCTATTTTCATGCAGATATCTTTAGTAATAAAGCTTGTAAAGTCCTGAAATCAATATTTTTGAAATTTTAATGAGTTTGTAAGTTTCTATATTACCTGAGCCAGATTAAGACTTCCTGTTCATGAGAGTGGTAAAGCCCTTTAATCTATGATATCTCCTGTCCATTCTACCCAAGTGTCCGGGTGATTAATAGCTTCACAATAGCCTCTTGTTACTCTACTCTGTTAATTGCAAACTGCAAGTCTGTGAGACCTGGGCAAAAACTATAACGGTATGATTAATTATAGAAGAACATTAATATGTAGAACTCACATCCTACTTGAAAATAATCTAAACTCCAAGAGGTTCCAAAAGCAACACACAGTAGTATATCCAAAAGCAATTTTGAAACAAGCAAGTGCTTCATGTTGAAAGGAATAGCAAAATAGTAATTAGGACTCTAGACCAACAGTCAGTAAAAATTATTGCTGGTTTTATAAAAAAATTAAATAAAATGCACAATAAAGGAAACATTTTGTAGTCAGAATAAAAGGTAATCAATAAAAATGTCAAGGTGCATTTTCAAAAATGGTGATATGGAGCTTACATCACTGTCCATTATAACTGTTTTACAGACTATCCAAAATAATTACCTACAAGTATACAAGACCACCAGTATTGCTTGCACGAACACAGTCACAGACATTTTTGTAAAACATATGCAAAAATGTACAAAAGAGACATACAATATAATATGTTGGCATACAAACAGATGTGATTCTCAATGCTGATCAAAACAAACACAAATGACAACAGAAGTAATAAGCATATAGTCTAAAACAGCAGTTGTTCATTTTCTCCATACCTACCACCCCCACAAACACACCTTCATTACTATTCCCACTCAAAGGGCAAAACAAAGTCAAAGATTTTTTAATTGGGTTGTGCCTTCTGGAAAGCATTTTGTGTTTTGGTATCCTACTGTCATTTATGCAGTCACAATTTTTAGTGTGTTGTAAACACAATGCAATACTATGTAAGTATTTTTGTGCCTTGTATGGTACTGAAAATTGAAAATAAAGGGCAAGACACAACACCATATGTGTTTCTGCTTATTTTGGGCCTGTTCCATTTCAATTTGAACTTTGTATTAATCAGATTCATTAATTATGATTCTCTGATTCATATCATCATCTTCTTTTGGCTGTTCCCATTAGGGGTCAACACAGCGGATCATCTGTTTCCATTTCTTCCTGTCCTCTGCATCTTGCTCTGTCACACCAGCCACCTGCATGTCCTCTCTCACCACATCCATAAACCTTATCTTAGGCCTTCCTCTTTTCCTGTTACCTGGTAGCTTCATCCTTAGCATCTTTTTCCTAATATACTCAGCATCCCTCCTCAGCACATGTCCAAACCAACATAATCTTGCCTCTCTGGCTTTGTCTCCAAACCTTCAAACCTGGGCTGACCCTCTAATATACTTATTCCTAATCCTGTCCACCCTCGTCACACCCAGTGCAAATCTTAACATCTTTAACTCCGCCACATCCAGTTCTAACTCCTGCCTTTTTGTCAGTGCCACTGTCTCCAACCCATATAACATAGCTGGTCTCACTACCCTCTTGTAGACCTTCCCTTTCACTCTTACTGGTACTCGTCTGTCACAAATCACTCCTGACACTTTTCTCCACCCACTCCATCCTGCCTGTACTCTCTTCTTCACCTCTCTTCCATACTCACCATTACTCTGAACTATTGATCCGAAGTATCAAAATGCAATGATGACGTTAAATTTATTTTATGACTTTCCTGCCAGTGTTTTGCCAGATAATATTACATATGTGAATATACACAAAGACCTTGTTTTCTTCTCTATTAGCTGGTGATGCTGTTTTGATAACTAACACACCAGTGGTCTCAAATAACCAGCTCCAAAGCTAAACGCAGGCCTTGAACATCTAAGTCATTGCCCTTGAAATATAGTTCTCGTGCA
Organism: Protopterus annectens; assembly: GCF_019279795.1. Classification (NCBI taxonomy): domain Eukaryota; kingdom Metazoa; phylum Chordata; order Ceratodontiformes; family Protopteridae; genus Protopterus; species Protopterus annectens. Next base: position 875,103,551 of record NC_056746.1, on the reverse strand, counting down.
GCCTTCATGTATGCAGTTTACTTTGGTTGTAACAGCTGTTTTTAATTTGCATGATGGCTACTCTGATTTCCCCATTTTCATTGGTCCACCTGCATTACTGCACTGAACAAATGACAGACAGCTCTTTGGAGTGTGTCATCAGTGAAATAGTTCAAATGCTGGCATTAGAGGCATCCATTCCCTGTGTCCAGAGTGCACTGTTGAGAAAGAAAGTGGCCTGGCTGGTTGTACTATGGCTGCTTTAAAGTTACTTGCAGTAAAGTATTTTAAAATTATCTGAAAGAAGGTTAGCTGGTCTGTAACCAGGAAGAAACCTAGTAATATGAAAATAATGAATGGGGACATGTGTTACCAGCAGTAAGTAAACAACAGATTAATTTGCATATGCAGAGCGACAACTGTATTGCTATCTTTGGTTTGTCACTAGTAATATATGAACTAAGAAAAATTAAGAACAACAGTGTAGTATGTAGATTGAATGAATCATAGACCATGACAACAGTGTAAATGGATAATAGCAAATATATTAAAGGCAAACTTGGTGTTCATCTTGACAAATGCAAAAAAAACTGTGAATATACAAAGCTGAGGTAGAAGGAAGTCTTTCTGCGTGAGTGGTAAGCTCTGAGAAGCCTATCTATCGCTAGAGGAGTGGTTTCCACCACAGGATTTGTACTTTATTGGCCATTTTGGGCTGCTTCTATCCCTTTCAACTTTTTGGCTTAAAAACCCATGTTTGCGTGGGTTTGCACTTGTTTTACCTCAGTGAATCCTGTTTGGGCATCCTGCAGAGTTCTACAGCAGCAGAAAGAAGAGCGAGAGTCTTTGCTTGATCATAAGTACCTGTTTTTCCTTTCTTTAGCTCAGTTTTGCTTGCCGCACTTTATTACAACTATTTTACAAGCTTTATTATTTAATTTAACTGTTTTCTGCTGATTTTTTGCCTGCTGCACTTTATTGTATCATTTTCAACTGCTTTTACTGTTGCAGGCTACATACTCAAGTGCACTAGCCTTTTAGAACCTTATAAGTGAATTCTTTGTTTACTGCATTAATTGTATTTCTGTTTCTGTGACAAAAAATTTTAAAAAAATTCTACTTGCTCGTTTCCTGCATTTTTCTCAAACTAGAATAGTCGGGATCTCAGATTTATTGATTTCAGGACTGTATTTTGTGTTTCTGAGTTGTCCAGAACTTGCTGAGGTAGAAGGAAGTCTTTCTGCTTATCAGTGGGAGTGGTAAGCTCTGAGCAGCCTATTTATCACTAGAGGAGTGGTTTCCAGCTCAGGATTCTATTTTATTGGCCATTTTGGGCTGCTTCTATCCCTTTCAACTTTCTGACTTAAAAACCTGTGTTTGTGCAGGTTTGCACGATGCACAATGCCGCTAAGCTAGGGTAAACTATTACTGGTGCCTTAAAGTCCGCTTTTCAAATTTTCCCTTAGATCTTGCTAGCTTTCATCCCTGAGCACTCTAGACCTCTAGACCCAGCACTTGCTCAAAACCTCTTGCAGCAGTTATTGTAAGTACATCTACTGCTAGTAGCACAAAAAAAACTCCATAAAAGAAACAAAACAGCTTCAGTACTTAAAAGAAAGCAAAACAGCTCCAGTACTTAAATAACTAGGCACATATACAGGCATGTCTAAAGGTAAGTTCTCTATGCTTTTTCCTGTTAACCTGGTGAACCTGGGCATCCAGAGGCAATGTAGCAATTGCCTCATGTACACAGACAACCTTCTCCTTCTACCTCCAAACACATCCACTTGTGAGAGATACATGTACATAGCCAAACTAGAGGTCATGCTCTCTCAAACCAAGACTGGGCTGGCCAGACAAGAGGAGAAGGTTAACACATCACACCACTCACATAGCAACACAAAACACACACACACTTTTGTGGAGGATCTCAATAAAAATCTACCCAAACAACAAAGATCTCTGAGGCATTAATGCAAGCAATCATCTCATCCAATCACAACCCCCAAGAAACATAGCCCACATAAACAGTGTGCCACTCAGCCTAAGCCCCTATGGCAAAGCATTTTACCCAATACACTAGTCATAGGTGACTCAATAGTAAGGCACACTTACGTCCCACTCACTAAGTTGAATAAGGAGAAAGTTACGATCAGCTGCCTGTCGGGTGCCAGGATCCACCACACAACGCACACACTTGAGTCTTTCCAAAACAAGTGCAAATATGGGGGTCTATATTACATCATCAACGTCTTAGGTTGTCGAATGCCTAAACATCGACACCTAAGCATCGACAACTTAAAATCATGAACATCCGCTTCCACACAGGGAAACAATGCCATTGGTCAAATTGAAAAAAAAAATTATACAGAAATCAAGTGGGGGGCTTTGATTGCCATACCCCCTAACTAAATATACCAACTCCAAGATCGCATTACATTATAAACAGGGCAAAATCCACATAACGGCCAAATGACTTGTTTCCCTGTGTGGAAATAGCCGTTCATGATTTTAAGTTGTCGACGTTTAGATGTTGATGTTTAGGCATTTGACAACCTAAGTGGGTTACTATTTAATATAGACCCCAAATATGACTCTGTCATTCTCCACCTTGGTGTGAATGACCTAAGATGTACCTCCCTGGACTACATGAAAAGAGACATGGAGGAGCTCTCGGATCTTGTAGCTCAGGCAGGTATGACCCTAGCCCTGAGTGGCATCCTACCATCGCCCAGAATGATACCACAGTACAAGCAGAAAATGATTGACTTTAACAATTGGCTAAGTTTCTGGTGTCATTCAAAGGGGATCCAGTATCTGTCTGTCTGGGATGACATGATCAACAGACCTTGATGCTTTGCCAGAGATGGCCTGCATCTGTCACCTCTGGAATTCCGGATACTGGGCAAGGCTCTTTCCATCCCTATAGTGCCTTTTTAGGCAATGGCCTGAAGACAAATTTACCACCATAACAACTGCAAGCAAATGCAACCTGAAAGTTATGCTACTCAAAGCTAGAAGTCTAAATCTCAAAATGCACTAGCTCGAGTCACTCCTTAAACTGGAGAACATGAAAGATGGTGGTGTATCCATCTTCATGAAGGATACGCACACCTCCAGATTAGTTGCCCAACACAATGCATCAGAGATACTTCAGGCACAACTAACACTGGATAAAACTGCAATCCAGGTTGTAGCCTGTTATAGAGCCCCCACAATGTCCCAAGACTCCCACTCCACATTCCTGAGCACTCTGGAAAGCATCAAGGTTTAACCTACTACCCTTATACTGGGAGAATTTAACTACCCCTCCATTAGCTGGGAACATTATTCCTGTTCCAACTCATTTGCCCAACAATTTCTGGAATTCATTAATTCCAATGCCCTGGACCAACTTATTCTCACCCCTACCAGAGGTAGAAACATTCTCTACCTGGTCATTACAAACATGGGGGACTGCAGCTCTACACCAGTAATCAACCCTTCCCTGGCTAGATCTGACCATAAGTTAATCACAGTCAATATCCAAATCCCACCCTCACCCCCCATGAAAGAAACCACAGTGAAGAACTTCTCCAAAGCCAATTTTGAGCTTCTAAAGACAGCAGTGTCAGACTTCACTTCATCCATGCAAATGGGGAATGGATGTATGGCTGCTGAATCATACACCAATGCATTGTATGAGCATTTACACAAGTGCATAGATCAGGCCATACCAAACAGAACCAAGATCCTGTCCTCCAAAAACAGGAAACCGATCTGGTGGTCCCCTGCCATTAACAAACTCTACAACAGATGGAAAAAACTGTTTCAGAAAAGGGTGAAGTCCCAAGACCGGAAAAATTCCCTTGTAAGTCTTAGCAAAAAACTGAGATCCCTCGTCAAATCCTCCAAAGCCAGTTCCGAAAACAAAATTTCTACAGATACTAAAGATAACCATATGGCATTTTTTAGCTATGTCAAGAATCTGCATAGCAATACGCAAATGTGTTCTGAGCTACTGCATAATGGCACCACTTATACTGAACCAACAGATATTGCCAATATCTTGGCCAACAGGTTTAGTGCAAACTTTACCCCCCCTTCACCCCGAGAGGGCCCATCCGAATACCTGAGGAATGCCAAATCCCTAATATTACTGCTGCACAGGTAGAAGCCGCACTGTCCAAAGCCAAAAATACAGCTTCCATGGGACCTGATAATATACCTGGCTGTGTTCTACATGAATTACAAAGGGAACTGGCACCACACCTCAGTGCCTTGTTCAACCACAGCCTCACTTCAGGCTTTGTTCCCACCGAATGGCGCACTGTTACAGTCATTCCACTCCACAAAGTGGGAGCAACTACTGACCCTGGAAACTACCATCCCATCACCCTGATTAGCCTAATCTGTAAGGCCATGGAGGGCATCATTATGGACCTCATAAATAAGGATATAGGGTACCTTCAAACCCTGGACCCCTTGCAGTTTGGGTTTGTGAAGGGCAGATCCTGTCTGCTCAGCCTGATAGACTTCTTCAAATCTGTCACCAGAGCAGTCAGTGAAGGCAAGGTAGTCCATACAGCCTACCTCGATCTAGCCAAGGCCTTCAACACCATCCCCCACTCACGGATCATTGATAGACTCACTAACCTAGGCATTAATCCCTACATCATAAGATTGGTTGCCAACTGGCTCATGGACAGAACCCACACGGTAAAAGTATCAGACTCCAAATCCGACTACGAGGCAGTTACAAGTGGAGTTCCACAGGGATCTGTTCTGGGTCCTCTCCTGTTTAGTATCTACTTCTCTGAAGTTCAAGCCAATACCAAGGGACTCTGGTTAACCAAATTCACAGATGACTGCAAACTGGGAGTTATTATTGATTCTCAAGCTGATGCAGACATCCTACAAAAAGGGCTCACAGAAATCAATGACTGGAGCCAGAACCATGGTCTTAAGCTGAATGTTAAAAAGTGCATCCTCATTCCCTTTGGGAAAAACACAGTGCCCATGAACTACCACATCAACGGTAGCCTGCTCAACTCACAAGGTGTGAAAAGAGATCTAGGGACACAGGTAAATAGCAACCTCTTCTTCAACAACCATGTTGCCACTGTTGTTAGAAAGTCCTTCTATGTGGCACACCTCATTACAAAAGGTTTCTCATCCAGGAAGAAAGAAGTCATAATCACTCTCTACTCATCCCTCATTAGACCCATTATAGAGTACAATGCCCCATTCGGCATGTACCTCACTAGACACCTACAACAACTGGAGAGGCCACAAAAATTCCTCACAAAGAGGATCCTAGGACTCAAACACATGCCCTATACAGACAGACTCAAAAAACTCCAGCTTTACTCCATCTCATATCGGCTACTTAGAGGTGATCCCTGCTTGGTATACAAAGCCATGTCTGATCCAGTGCTGCTAGACATGCTTCATCTGAAAAAGTCTCAATCCCTCCTCACCACACACTCAAAAGACCTCAACCTCATCACCAAAATAAACAGAACCTGCTGGAGGGACAGGTTCCTAACCCAGAGACTTCCCATACTCTGGAATAAATTTCCCATCATGTCAAGCAGAGCACTTCACTAGCCCTCTTCAAGAAAAATCTTCACAAGTGGATGGGTAACAGGAAATTTACCCCGGGGATCACTTCAACAGCCTTGCTCGATAGGGGCACAAGGAACTTACGTTTGGCAACAGGACAACTGGGAATATTCTTGTGCTAGGCTTGTATTGGCTGCAGGGCCATTAGCCTAGTACTCACCATTATTGATAGACTCACTAACCTAGGCATTAATCCCTACATCATAAGATGGGTTGCCAACTGGCTCATGGACAGAACCCACACAGTAAAAGTAGCAGACTCCAAATCTGACTACCAGGCAGTTACAAGTGGAGTTCCACAAGGATTTGTTCTGGGTCCTCTCCTGTTTAGTATCTACTTCTCTGAAGTTCAAGCCAATACCAAGGGACTCTGGTTAACCAAATTCACAGATGACTGCAAACCGGGAGCTATTATTGATATTATGAACCACGTATGAACCTGTTTCCAGTGAAAGTAGAAGAGAGATAGTAACATTTATAATGTTCATATACTGGTCCACCCCCACCAAGAGCATGAATTTATGCTTCACACTTCTCCTGTGCATGGGGAGATGTTTGGCCCCTCTGATAGACGGGAAGAGTTATATATGGCCCCCATGTGACTTGATTTTGAGAATCCTATTGCACAACAACAGCACATGACTTCCTTATTATTTCTGTGTCCATCTCACTCACCTTCATAGTTGCTGATATGCAGCCTTGTGTTCTGGTGATAAAATACTAGCTTATGTGTCCCTCTGTGTAGCCCATCCATTGCATAACAAAGGGTAAAAGCAATCCTTCCAATGAAGTTCAGTGATACCATTAAATGTTTGGATATGACTTCTGGATAACTATATATTAATGGGTCCCAAAAGGTACAGAAGCAATATGGGGCAGGAGGGTTCTTCTTCACTTATCATATTTCCCATGAGCTCCTGGGCAATAATGAATCAGAGCGATATTCAACCTCCATCTGTTTCATAAAACAGTGATATTAAATCAAGTGGCCGACTTTCTCTGTGTTTGCAAAATCTGGAGTCCCTCATGCAGCACCCTAATGGAAGAAGGAAGAAAATGTACCAACCCCCAAGGAATTAAGATACATCTGTACATTTGGCCTGTGCCTCCATATGTATCTATCAATAGCTGGTGCCCACAACTACCCTCAAGTCATCCTAGCCCAATAGGCATGACAGCCATATACTACGGTTAACAGCACTTAAATATTTAGTAAGTTAGTTTATTGCGAGAATGAGTGCCTATAAGAAACTTGAGTTTTATTATTGTGTAAGGAAGAATTAAGCATGTTGGCACTGTTTGCACTTGTATTTGTTGTTTTATATGTGCTGGAGTGGATTGCTGTTATTGTGAATCATATGCAGTATTAGCTGGAGCTAAAAACATTATCACAATTACAGAAAACTGTTGAAGAACAAAGAAATGTTAAGTAAATATTATGTCTTAGCTACTTGTGATCCATTTACTGTTTGTAAGGAAATAGTTCCCCTATTTTGCCTAGAGGAGTGAAAAGATATAAAACGGGGCTGAAAATGTTGCAGCATTGTCTTATGTTTTCCTTCAAGCCTACTATTGTATAAAGTAATGAGACTGCAGTGTGTCATTTCCAGGAAGCAATGTGATTCAGTGTGACACACAGAGAATCACTGCACATTTCTTTGGACTGCATTTGTTATTTTAATGAGATAGATTCAAATCTAGATTCTGAGCTGCAAACCATACCAAGATATGAGTATAATGCAAAATGTTGCTGATTGCCACAAGGCAAGTGACACTAAGGATTTTAATCGGCAACAAAAACGCTGCAGAAAAATTTGTTACATCCAAATATATTTAGTCACAGTACCATCATACTTAGCTATAGGAAATTTGCAAAGACAGCAAAGTTTACATGCTTGATATCAGCAGACAGGATCACTGAGAGGTGCCTTTCCCCTTTGTGTCATTGCATCTTAAATCCCCTAATACTCTACTGAAGGAAACATAAAATAACACCATGAATGCAGATGCAACTACCCAAAAGAGAAAAAGTCACATTCATTGGGGAGACAGCAGCATACATGTTGTTAACTTGACCTGGTGTTGTATCAGAAATGACACCAGCAAGGAAACATCTCTCTACAGCATCTATAATCATAGTAATGATTTAAAGAAAATAATGTTCTAATGTATCAAAAGACAGAAAAAAGTAACACTGAGTTCAACTTCCTGTCACCAAACTGCAGCAGACAACGAATTTGCATTTTTCCAGATTCCAGGAAATATGATTCTAATTAATGAAGGGAAGGAAAGTGTCACATTATTAATAAACCCAGAAATGAAAAGGAGTTTGAAATGAAAGTAGACACGTAGATTCAGGCATGGTTTACTCTTTCATAGCTATAACATCTGCAAATGCTATTTAAGTCATTTTGCATGGCTTTGCATTTTCATTTACAAGGTCCATCATTAATTATAAGTGTATCAGGATGTCACAGCCTCATTAGTAGTTAGTTTTAGAGAGAATAATAGTTTCTTAACATTAACATACTTTAAGAGTCTAAACAATAGACCTTCTAATCAGTAAAATTGAGCATCTATTGCAAACGTGGTTGTTACTTTCTCAAAGTAAACAAAACTTTCACCTGTCCCTAAAAATTAAATTAGGTTGAATTAACTTGAATTAACATGAAGGAAGGGAAGCAAATGTTTCACACAATAATATATGATGACTGCACAAACAAAAACATTTTAAGTAATATTCATGTTTTTTATCATAACTGATTCGGGTTTTCTTGACAGCAGTGGAAAGTCCCTCAGTATCATCCTATTCATCAGATAAAGCTCTTCATTCTGCCATTTAAATATGTGATATTCAGCAAGTAGATACAACAGGTCATTTGTTGTCACTGTTCTCATTGTGCTGGGACAACTGCACATTGCACTGGAACCCATCACTCTGAGTCATGCCTTCATTGGCAAATGTACATGATAAGCAATACATATATGACAGGAAAGAGTCTTTTAAGCAAAGGAGACAAATTGCATCAGTGCTTTTCAGAATTTATAAATGTAGGTATATTTATATTCTTATCTTAAATAGGCATTTTCAGATGTTACCTATCAGCCAGCACACCTACATATGCAGATACATTTTCTTCTGTCTCTTTGCTTTCCTTTGCTCATGGAAATTTAATATGGGGAAATGTAATATTAGTAGTTGATTAAACAAGGCCCACTGCACTCTTTAAATATGTTAAAGTATAAATGTTTTCATTTTTTATGGTAGTTTTATCTCTTAGCATGTTGATGTAAAACCTTGGTACAGCAAACCTTGTCAAATAGCAATTTGCTGTAGAGGAATCACTTCTCCCACATTAAGTTTTATAAGGAAACTGAAGAAAAGCATGCACCATAACTGCTGTTTATGCATTATGGCTTACCAGGGCTTCTCATTTTCAAAAGAATATTCCCTATCATTTATACATTTACTGGGAAAGGAGTCTTGCTTTGGAGATGTGAGGACAGAGTAGTGATCCTTCATTTTCTCCCTTTAGTTTCTACACAGGAAAGATGTTCCGGAACACTAGATTATAAAGTGGTAATTTTGTATCATATACATGTAGCACACTTCAGCAGGTTAGCCAATTTGACAAGGTTAGTAACATAGGAAATAGGATAATATGTTATTTTATTTTATTTTATATTTGTTTACCAGAGTAGAACACTGATCAAAAATGGCCATTTACAAGCTAAGCCTGGGATTCATTAGTATGTGACAAAACAGTATACAGTATACATTAGCATGCAACAAAACTATATGCAGAATACAGCTACATTGAAGTTAATATATGTGGTATACGCTAAAAAATCAGCAATCATTATAAATCAAAGGTGTTCAACAGTGGCCCTAGGGCCACAATCCAGCCTGCCAAATCATTTTATCTGGCCCTTGGTATGTCCAACAACATACTGTTTTGAATGGACTGATATAATTTGCACATGGTAATATGGCCCCACAAACCTTGAGAAGAATAGTATGTCGCCCCTGAACTCTTTGGTAAGTGGCCCCTGAGCCAAAAAGGATGGACACCCCTGTTATAAATGTACATATTTACATAAAGAACATAGAAAAGGGAAATATAATTACTAGTGGAGAGAAGAAAAAGAATAGGTGAGGGAGTTTAAGTTGGTAATAGCTTGATATAAGAATCTGTAGGAGGTGGGTGTGCTTTGAAGCAGCAGTGGTTGTAACCGGTGGACAGTAGACAGACCTGAGTTAAGTGAATGTGCCCTTTGGACAGATAGCTGCATTCAGACTGTTTCAATAAATAATTTTTGAACTGTGGCTTGAACAGGGAGTAATTTGTATGTTCAATTCGGTCCAAGGGAAGTGAATGACAAAGTTCAGGTGCAAGCATTGAGAAGCACTGACTAATAGAGTGTGGTCTGATAGGAGGGATTTGTGCATATGGGCCACTTCCAACTTGGCTTCTGAGATTATAGTTTAAGGTGCACTAAAAAATTTATAAGATAGGAGTGTTTTAAAAAAAGTATGGAGCCAATATGATTTCTCTGGCTTACACTGGAAGATAGTTGGCTATGGGAAGAATGAGGTAGTGATGTTTATTCCATGGAGAGTTTAACATGCTTCAACATATTTTACTAGAAATTGTCTGCAAGGTGGCTATGTTTCTCACAGAGATAGAAATAAATAAGAGGAGATCATAGTCAGTTTGAACAATGAGAATGCCTTTGCCAACAGCAGCCCTGGCAGTAGGTGAGAAGAACTGAAATATTTTATTGGCTCAGAAAAGTAAACAGTTGATTGAGGTTGTCTCAAGTCTTTTCAATGTGTTTATGGATATTTAAAGATTGGTTTAGACAGATTCCTAAATATCTAAAATTGTGTTGGTTTCAATGTGATTGTTGTCACAGCCACAGATATGTCACAAGTCTTTTATGGGTGCCAAATAGTATAGACTTGTTTTTTCATGCACTGAGCAGCAATTTCTTACAGCTTATCCAATTGTTTAGCTGTAGGAAGTAATTTTGAAGTTGTGTTTCTATAACATTGTGAGAAGGATCGGACCTATGAAAGACTATATAATAGGCTTATAACAGTAGTGGTAGATGGGGCACATCTAGAAGAAGTTTGTTGATGAAAATTGAGAGCAGAATAGATGCAAGGATGGAGCCCTGTGAAATGCCAAAATGAAAGAAGGCACAATTAATGGGATCAAGTCCTATTTTATCTTGTTAGAGCTTTTGAATAGGAAGTCTTTGAAACATATCGTGGCATCATGGCTGATAATGTTTTGCAGATGAAAAAATAGGACTGAATGATCAGCCATATCAAAGGTGTGGATAAGATCAATGAACATGGTACTGGTCTAATTCCGTTTATCCATATTAGTTAAAATGCTGTCTATGAGAGTACAAAGAGCAGCCATTTTGCTTCTTCTAGCTTAGAAACTATGCCGTTTAATGGAAAGTAAGTGACATTTTTGTGGGTAAGAGGTAAGCTAATTGCAGATATTTTTTTTCTAGAATTTTACCCAGGGTGGGTAGGATGGAAATGGGGCAAAACTGATTGCAAGATGAAAGCCTTGATTGTTTTTGTATAGGTATAATGAAAAGTAATTCCAAGTGGTAAGTATAGTATTGGTAGTTTGCCAGGGGTTGCAGATGTGTTTTATAGGAATGGTGATGAAATATCCATAACCAGGAGTGGATATTGTCAGGTCCAGGGATGAGTCAAGTGGAATTCATTTAATTTAGGATAAATTAGCTTGAACGTGATTTTAGAGAAGTAGAAAGGTAGAAAGAATTGGGGTAGGGTCTCTTTGTTGTATGTTTTTTGTGGGAGTAGGTAAGAGTGTGAGAAGGTTAGAGAATTCTGTGTGGAAGTCTGATGGTGTAAGTTTATCTGAAGGGCAGGATATGTATCTTAGATTTGATAGTTCTTTGGGGGGGTGAAACTTCCCATTATCAGTACAGAATATACAGTGTCATGTCCTTGTAGTAACACAAATGGAGGTAGGGAGGTTAGAGGTCTACCTTTAAAGAGATCATAAAACCAAATATATTCTCTTTCTCTTTAAATTATTTGGATGATCTGAAAAGATAATAGACTGAAACCTGAGGAAAAAGGAATGCTTAACAGACATACCTAACTTTTTCGAAAGCAGACTGACATACAATTTGTAATATCATGATAAAAAAGGTTCCAACGGTTTGCAAGAGTTTCTTACTTTAAAGAAAACATACTAGTAATGTTGAACAACTGGCTAGTGCAGATGGAGGCAGACAGCATTATACATGACTTCAAGCAGATTAGAATAAAAAAAAAAATAATAACAGGACATCCACAGGAGCCAAGTAAATTAGCAGCACCATGGTTTTGGATATTATGATTTCTGCCTCACAGCTCTAGGATTTGAAGTCAAACCTGACATCTTTGCAGATTTTGCATATTCTCATTGTATCTACATAGGTTTTTGGTGGCTTTTTCCTTAAACCAAGTTGGCTGGTTGACTACTGTAAATGACCGATTATCAGACCTCTCAACTGTTCATATATTGAAGGAATATTCTTATTTTCAAGCCTGATTTATCCCTGCACAAGCTGTACTTATTTTTGGAGGTATGTCCCTGTTCTCAGGTTTCCTTCACTCCTCTACACAATCTTCTGAATCCCCCTTATCACGCTTGATTTTTGAACCCGTCCAGTACACAAAAAATCATGCTAAATGACCAACATACCAGTGGCATTAATAATTTAAAGGAAGAGAGCAGACATCTTACATATCCTTTTTTCAGAAGCAAAAATAAATGACCTTGTTTGGTAGAATTTTGCAACACAGTCCAGTAATGTCTACAGTCTTACACTCTCTCTTTGATAATGAGCTTACATTTTTTCATCATTTTTATCACTTTCTGTTTTTTAAATATGTTTCTGAGTAGTATCCCATGTTTTTACTGGAAACAGGAAGAGTTATGTGCTATTTGGTATTCAAATTTTATGCTAACTAAATGTCCAGATTTTGTGCTGAATGCACCAACTTTTCAAGGGGCTTTGCACCTATGTCTGCAGGTTGACAGGTATGCCCATTATATTGCATTTACCTTTGTTCTTGTGTCCTTGATCATGGCTGAAGAGTCCATGGTAAACCAGTAACAATTTGAAAAAAAATATATATATATTATATATATATATATATATATATATATATATATATGGGATCCAGACACATGCTCGACTAGCATATGTCTGAATCACAAAACATCGAACACACATACACGAAAGCGCTTAACATCAACAAGCACTTCTGTGTTTGTGTGCCTGTCGGACTACAGTGCGGGTAAGGGAAAATTCCCTTTTCCCCACTGTAGTGCGATCTCGGAGTGAGAATATTAAAGTAGGGGGGTGGGGGCTGCAGGGGTAGATTTATTCATTTTTTGAACTATACATACACGGAAGCGCTTTTCGATGTTAAGCGCTTTGTGTATATGTGCTCTATGTTTTGGGACTCGGACACATGGTAGTCGAGCATGTGTCCTAGTTCCATATATATATATATATATATATATATATATATATATATATATATATATATATATATATTGTCAGAAAAATATGTATTAGTGTATGTATTAGTAATATGCTTAGTGCATTTAAGGCTTGAAAAGGGTTAACACATTTATTCTATTTCACACTGCATAAAATCTGTACAAATTGCAGAAGCATTCTAACCTTGTATTTTCAAATATGCGCAGCTATAATCTTTGCTTATGCTTTGGAAATTTACAGGGAAGCAGATAATTTCAGCTTGTGTCAGGAAAATAATGAATAGATGTATCACTTGTATGAGACTTAGACAAGGAGTTCTGCTTGTGCTGTCAGAAAATACACAGCTGCAGAAGCTATAGATAATCAGGACAAAGACTGCTTGAAAATATGAACTGCAGTCAGCATTTGCCTGTGCCTAAGCTAGAAAAGTACCTTGAAATGTAACACATGTATTAGAACTACACAATAGAAGCTTGTAATGGGCTAGAGCCCACCAAGGCCAGGTTGTTTTTCTTAAAATGTTTTTCATAAATCCAGTCATGTCAGCAGAAAATCCGAGTAACATCTGCTGTAGAACAATACTGAAAGTTGTGTTTGATTACGTCAACCATAGAAGGCAATGTCTTGTAGAACAGTATAAGAATAGCATACTTCCTGTTAGTGGTTAGGCAAAATCCTGTATTTGCATGTTTTTGTCTCCTTGCAGCAAGTTATTAAATGTGCCTTATCTGAACCTTACATGTATTGGTCTTTGAAGTTTTTTCCTTTGACAGATTGGTCCTTCCAATTGGTGATTGGAAACCCTCACTTCGCCTCAGATCAGACAGGCCAGGTGGCTTGAAACCGTACGGGGAAGAAACCACATTGGTTCTTCTTATTTGAAAAGCCCTCCGAGTGAATTGTCGTACAAAAGTGGCCAGTCACTTTCTGATCTGCGACTGAAGGACGGGTTTTTCACAAACCAGGTGATCAATCACGAAGGCTCAGGTAAGGTGAATCTACCTTTTTTTCTGTTTTAGATCAGGGACTAGATTTGTATTGTTTTTGTCAGGACTGTATTTTTACAAGTCAGGGACAGAAAAGATTGCTGTCTTGTCACAGATCAAGGAAACAGAGTAGGTAGGCAGTCATTCTGAAGAGACTATAACAAAATCCGTGGTACCACGTTAAAAATAAGGAGTTACATAATGATTAAAAAGGGTAGAACAAAATGGGTAATAATTGCACAAAAAGACCCCAAAATCCGCCGTTAACCGAAGACGCAAAATACATGCAGTCACAGCGTGCTGATAATATTAAATACTACTCAAAATGGGTTAATAAGTATGAATTTGATGGTAAATTAGAAAAATCCTCACTTATCAAACTTGTCAAACAGCTTAAAACCGATTCCACAGGTCGGGTAAAAAAGCAGCGCCAATTAGGGATTCCTCAGGCACACAGGTGGATTGAGGAAGTAAACCATAGGGAACAAAAGAACAATAATTCAAAAGCAATGTTTTTAGATAAGGAGGACAATAACTTAGTAATAGCATCGGCCCCACCACCCCCCCCTTACCAGAATATGAAGCAAGTGAACAAGTTAGTCCACCCCCGCGATATCCTGCTGCCACTGTAAATAGAGACACTACAAAAGCAAAACCGTTTATTAGAGATCCCATCGAGACCAGGTCTCGAACATGGCAGGTAACTCAAAAGGGGACATTGAATTATATCAAATGGGTAGGAATTCACGATCTATGAGTGAAGAAGAAATATGCCCACTTATAGAAGTACCTAATCCTCAGGCAGGGCAAGAAGGTCAGGACCCAACTATTCTAGTGTATAGACCCTGGACTCCGGAAGACATCTGGAAAGCCACTGAGGGAATTCCCCATCCAAAAGTTAATTTTAGAAAGTTCTTAGAAGATTTACAAGGAATGAGGCTAAGTTATAATTTAAACAGAGAAGAAGTAGAAAAAGTAGTCAGACAAACTGCGGGACCAGATTGGTACATGATTAGTGGCAACTGGAATCCCCGTGATGCTGCACACAGACCCCTCCCACATAGCAGCGCAGAACTAGACAACAGAGTAAAAGGTCTTACAGACCACATCTCTGAGAAATGGAAGCCTAGGGTAGACTGGACTTGCATTAATCAATGCATCCAACAAGAAGGTGAAACTATTGATAGATATTATGCCAGACTGTTAGAATGTTTTAATAACCATTGTGGAATGCAGGTTCCTGAAGATCAGACACAAGATTCTCCATATGAGCAGCAGTTAAAGAATGCATTTTTGAAAGGCAGCATTGCACCCATAAGCAGTTTTATTACAAAGCACATGGTAGATCATCGTACAAGCAGTTTACAGTCATTACTTGAATATGCTAGGCATGCTGAAAGGCATTTTAATAACAAAAAGAAAAAGAAAGCCCAAGTATTTTCTGTAGAAGATGGAGCAGAAGTTTATGTAGTACAGTCCAGGAAAAAGGGCAAGAGAAATGCCCAGGGAAACAAACAATCTGATCAGCGATCAGAGGACTTTGAAGGGTGAAAGAAAAGGGGTGAATGTTTTAATTGTGGTAAAAAGGGACACTTGGCAAGGGATTGCAAGAAAAACACGAAGGCAACCACGGAAGACAAGGAGGGTGAGGACTGACTATATGATAGTCAAGAATTACTAGAAGAGGATAGCAGAGAAAGGACAAATGAGAATGTGATAGAAGGAGTAGAGGATGTGACAGAAGAAATGGAGGAAGTGCAGGAAGTTACGGATAGTGAAGAAAATTAAATATTGGATTTACCTTTATTGAGCTTAGAGCTCTATATAGCAGACACAAAACCAGAAGTTACACTCCTGGTAGAAGGGAGGGAGGTCAAATTCTTGTGTGACTCAGGGGCATCACGGTCCCTGATACATCCCTCCAAACTGCCAGAGAATTCAGAGTCACCTGATTACATACTAGTGAAAGCAGCTAATGGACAGCTGTATTGTAATAACTGATCCTGTTTCAGGATTGACCCAGAAAAGCAAAATTGTTGTTTCCACAAAATGCCCAGTAAACCTCTTGGGCAGAGACCTTATGCGGCTATTTGGTATAGCAGTAGTTCCGACTATGCAGGGTATGGAAGCACAGCGATAAATTGATACCTTTGCAGTGCAATCGGAGGGTGAAATGTTCTATTGGTACAGCCAGGACTTGGTTACAACTGGTCCAGGGCAGTGACCGAAGAGTTGATGAACGTAGCCATCAGCAAGTTCCCCTCCCTTGACATTGATAAACAACATTTGTTGCACTATACACTGTATTATTGTAACACACCAGGACCTGATAAGGAATATGAGCAAGAATTGTTTAGAAATCGTGCAAACAGATTGATATTACGTAATCTGTACTGGGACATGGAAGGGAACAGTGTAGCCAGCTGTTCATTGCCCCAGGAGTTCTTTGCACTCTATAAATCTAATCAATTACCACATGCTAGCTTAACTAAGGACAAGAATGTAAAATGGGTAGACTTAGGAGAAAAAGTCATGAGATGGGAAAAGCAGACAGAGTTAGAACTGTCAGAACAGGGAATACAAATGCAGAAGTTGAATTGGATAACTCAGACCCACCCAGCCATGCACTTGCAGTCTAGCAAGGACAGCTGATTAGCACTCCTATTAAAGGAGGAAGAGAATGCCTTACAGAATATACCAGAAACTCTTTGGTCAACAGGAAAGTCAGATGTAGGACTTATTCGTACAGCGGGACCAGTTACTATCACACCAAAGTCAGCATTTAGACCACAGAAAAGACAATATCCCTTAAGAAAAGATGCAGAGGTAGGAATCAAACATATTATAGCAGCTTTACTTAAGGAAGGGGTGCTGGTGGAATCTCCTGATTCACCATGTAACACACCCTTATTTCCTGTTAAGAAAGCAAATGGAGAATGGCGTATGGTCCAAGATTTACAAGCTGTAAATGATGCAGTAATACCAAGGGCACCTACAGTGCCAGACCCACACACCCTGTTGAATGATTTAAAACCTCAACAGAAATATTTTTCTGTGGTAGATATCAGCAATGTGTTCTTTTCGATACCAATACACCCTGACAGCCAATATTGGTTTGCATTCACATTTCAGGGGAAAAGGTATACATATACGTGACTACCACAGGGATATTGTGAAAGTCCGACAATATTCTCACAAGAAATGGCAAGCAACTTGGCAGGATTTACCCCACCAAGAGGCAGTCAGATTTTACTTTATGTTGGTGATATCCTACTGGCGGCCCCCACCCAGGAAGATTGCAAAGAAGATACCATAGCGCTATTACAATTTTTAGCCACTGAAGGACATAAAGTAAACAAAAATAAACTGCAGCTTTGGAAAAAACAAGTTAAATACCTAGGATGTGTAATATCCAAAGAGGGTAGGACATTAGATGAGGACAGAAAAGTAGTGATTTTGCAAGCACCAAAACCCACTACCAAGAAGGAAATGATGTCCTTCCTGGGTACGACTAATTTTTGCCGGAGCTGGATTCCAAACTATGCCTTGTAATCTGCACCACTGACTAACCTGATATATAAAAAGCCTATGGCAGCACAGGATTTGTTACAATGGACACCAGAAGCAGAATCTGCTTTCTGCAAACTGAAACAGTTAATAGCGTCGTCATTAGTTTTAGGATTACAAAACTATTATAAACGTTTTTTTCCAAACTGTAGATTGTAAGCAAGGTTATATGACATCAGTATTAACACAACAGCATGGGGACAAGCAACACCCTATTGCTTATTATTCATCACAACTAGACCCAGTGTGTACAAGCAGTAGTTGCAGCTGCAATGGCAATACAGGCTTCGGCCTCAGTAGTTTTGTTCCACCCTCTCACATTGAGAGTGCCTCATGCAATCACGATTATTTCACTGCAAGAGAAGGTAGCATATCTTTCCCCTGCTAGGCATCATTCCTATATGACTATATTGTTGAGCCAACCTCATATGACAATTGAATGATGCACGACTTTGAACCCTTCTACCTTGCTCCCAACCCCCTGCAGATGGCACACCACACAGCTGCCTGCAGGTGATTGAGCAAAAGACACTGCCTAGAAAAGATCTCACGGATGTCCCCTTGGATGATGCCGAGGTGACATACTATGTGGATGGCTCATGCAAAAGGGGTCCTGCAGGAAAGAACCTAGTAGGATATGCAGTAGTTTCCGATACTGAGATTATAGAAGCAAAACCTTTATCACACAATTTATCTGCACAGGCAGCAGAATTGATTGCCTTCACATGGGCATGTACCTTAGCAAAGGGTAAATGTGTGAACATTCTTACTGACAGCCAGTACGCTTTTTCTACTGTACATGTTTTTGCGCAACAGTGGAAAAATCAAGGAATGATAACATCTACTGGCAAACCAATCAATCATGCACAGTTTATTTTAGATCTTTTAGAATCTATTCCGTTACCTCAGAAAGTAGCTATTTGTAAATGCACAGTCATACCAAGCAACAAGATAGGATTTCAAAAGGTAATGTGAGAGCTGATACAGCTGCAAAACAGGCAGTTTCAGAAGTATTTCTTTTGAATGAGGAATTACAACCCTCTGAGATTTTAGACTTAGAAATGTTAAAGACAATGCAGACACTTACTATGCAGGCTGAAAAACAAAGATGGGTAAGATGAAGAGCAATTCTCGAAAAGGGGCTGTACATCTCTAAAGAAGGGAAACCGATATTACCATCTAATTTGTTTAGATATGCGGCTTTGTTGAGCCATGGGCAATGCCATGTCTCAACAGGGGGGATGGTGCAGCTGGTGAACTGAGTGTTCATGACATATGGATTCTTAAACTACTCTAAAAAATTTTGTTTAATGTGCCACGTTTGTAACAAACATCATGCACAAGGGGCGTTAAAGCCCAAGCAAGGAAGTTTCCCTACACCACCGTATCCATTTCATACTATCTGTATGGATTTCATAGAATTGAATAAATGTGAAAATAAGAAGTATTGTCTTGTCATTATAAATATGTTTTCCAGATGGGTGGAAGCCTTTCCGACTAAAAATCCAGATGCGGCTACTGTAGCAAAAATATTCGTTAAAGAAATCATCCCTAGATTCGGCACTCTGGAAAGGATCTACAGTGACAATGGTACACACTTTGTAAACCAAACCATACAGCAGTTAAGTAAACATTTTGGTATTTCTTTAAAAAATCATTGTGCATATCATCCGCAATCTGCAGGGTTAGTTGAGAGGCATAATGGGATTTTAAAGAGTAAGCTTAGAAAGTTAATAGCAGAAACAAAGAGAAATTAGGTGTACTGTCTGCCCCTGGCACTGTTGAGCATGAGAACTGTTCCAAATGCAAAAGGATTGACTCCTTTTGAAAAACTATTTGGAAGGGCTTATTATATACCTCAGTGGAAACCTCTCATGCCCGCAGACCAGGAAGCTGACTGTACACTAGCAGAGTATATGAGAAATTTGTTGAATTCTAAACATCTGTTGCAGTCAAATTCTGTTTCAGATAAAGAACAAACCAGACCATCAGCGGTGGCAGTGGCTCCAGAAACCTGGATCTGGGTGAAGACAATAAAAAAGAAGAATTGGACATCACCAAAGTTGGAAAGTCCATATCAAGTGCTTCTGTCGACACCCACTGCAGTCAAGATCACAGAGCGTGCCTCGTGGATCCACCTGACGCACTGCAAACTAGTTAAGAACTTTGAACTGGACAAAAATCTTGTCACATGTCAAGAGCAAAAATGATAGAATCCAGAAAAAACAGGAATGCAGAACAACCATTTCCTCAGATGTATTGCATAATCATCCTGTTAACTGTACCAGTGACAATAATCTTTTTGTTGTGGCCATTCCTTTTTCTAGCCACACAAACTGAACTGAATAAATGTGAAGCATTACTCATAGACTGGCACCCAAACTTCAACACTTACCAGGCAATTAAATATGTGTATGCTGAGACTTTCAATGTTTCGAATTGCTGGATTTGCACAGCTTTGCCAACAGCATACAGGGGGTTATTAATGACTACAGTCCCCCTAGGGGTCAACGAGACCTGGGAAAACTTGATTTATGATACCTCAACCATTACATCACAAGATAAAATAGCATTGCACTTGTCTATTCCACAAAAGGGAACTGTGTGTTTTTATAAAAATGATACTGTTCAGGTGGGTTGGAGCAATTGCAATATGACTGTTCCTTATAAATGTTACACTAAAGCTAACAATGCAGGTTCTTATTGTAATGCAAACTATGATTCATTTCTTGAATTGATACTAAAAACAATTGATGAAGTAAAACATAATTCTGTTCTCTATAAACAACTGTCTATAATTGATAGAAAAATGTTTCATGCAGGGCAAGTGTATATTCATAGCAAAGTTACTACTAAAGTAGAGGACTGTTATTTTGTATGTGGCAGAAAGGCATACAAGTGGTTACCTGAGAATTGGTCCGGCAGTTGTTTTTTGGGCTACCTGGTTCTGGCCACACGACACTGCAGTTTTACCTCGAGAAAAATTTGGAATGTCCGAGAAGTCATCAAGAAACCTGTAAATCCAGTGGGGCAAATCGATGCACGTTGGAAAAACCATCATTCTATAGGCAATGGACTGACACACATGGACTTGAGTGATAGTGTTATATCGTAGGCAGGCATATTACCAGCATATGGAGCAGTGAAATTGATCTGAGAGCTGAGAAAACTGTCTAAACTTCTCGAAGTAATGAGTAATGCAACTTTTTCCACTCTCGAATTGTTGACTGATGAACTGAATGCCATGAGAACTGTAGTGGTTCAAAACCGCATGGCTCTCAACTTCACCCTAGCGGCAAGAGGAGGTACTTGCGCTTTAATCCAGGAGGAGTGCTGTTCGTATATTTCTGACCATAAACAAGAGATAGACAATCACCTTGAGGTAATTCAGCAAGTGTCGGCCATGACCAAACCAGGACCAAACCCACTGATGGACTTTTCCCAGAAATGGTTTGGGGAGTGGGATATATCCTAATGAACATCATGATTGCCATTTGTGTAGGAATGATCCTACTGGGAGTGTGTTTGCTGTGGCATCCCCTGCATGAAAAGGCTGATTAAAGACTTTATAGACATGTCAGTTTCTGAAACCTTATATCAAAGTACTGAGTTTGAAGAACTGTTAAAAGATTGAAAGTGCTTTCATAAGTTTAAATTGAATGACTCTCTTAACTGCAAATCCTAAGTGGGAAGAGGTTAGGAGAAGAAAAAACTATTTATGCTTATTTTGAAAGTAGAATAAATGTATTAAAAGGGGGGAAATGTCAGAAAAATATGTATTAGTGTATGTATTAGTAATATGCTTAGTGCATTTAAGGCTTGAAAAGGGTTAACACATTTATTCTATTTCACACTGCATAAAATCTGTACAAATTGCAGAAGCTTTCTAACGTTGTATTGTCAAATATGCGCAGCTATAATCTTTGCTTATGCTTTGGAAATTTACAGGGAAGCAGATAATTTCTGCTTGCGTCAGGAAAATAATGAATAGATGTAGCACTTGTATGAGACTTAGACAAGGAGTTCCACTTGTGCTGTGAGAAAATACACAGCTGCAGAAGCTATAGATAATCAGAACAAAGACTGCTTGAAAATATGAACTGCAATCAGCATTTGCTTGTGCCTAAGCTAGAAAAGTACCTTGAAATGTAACACATGTATTAGAACTACACAATAGAAGCTTGTAAAGGGCTAGAGAGCACCAAGGCCAGGTTGTTTTTCTTAAAATGTTTTTCATAAATCCAGTCATGTCAGTAGAAAATCTGAGTAACATCTGCTGTAGAACAATACTGAAAGTTGTGTTTGATTATGTCAACCATAGAAGGCAATGTCTTGTAGAACAGTATAAGAATAGCATACTTCCTGTTAGTAGTTAGGCAAAATCTTGTATTTGCATGTTTTGTCTCCTTGCAGCAAGTTATTAAATGTGCCTTATCTGAACCTTACGTGTATTGGTCTTTGAAGTTTTTTCCTTTGACATATATATATATATATATATATATATATATATATATATATATATATATATATATATCATAGCACTACACACAGCTCACTCCCCCACATGTGGAGAAATAATGCTGCTGAGCTGCTGATCTCTTTGCAATTACAAATGATTATCCATTGAATTATTTAAGGGCTACAGCAAATATGCTTGACTTTAAACAATAAGAAATGAAGATCCCTAACCTACCAAGCTATAGATCCTCATCCTCACAGTTTATTCATGAAGACTCAAAACTGAGTAAATTATACAGTTTTGAGCAAATATAGTTGAGAAAATATTAATGTTATCACCAATGGATTGTTCAATAGAGTCTGCAGTTTCTTCTTTACAAGTAGCACCACAGTTATGTAAACTCTTTTATAGTTCATGTAACTATAAATTGCCTTTACATTTACTATCGCACTACCTAAATTACAATCTACTGAGCTCTTATTCTTTAAATTGAATGTTTCAGCTTATTGATGACTTGATTCAGTTAAGTTTTAATAAATAAAGTAGTTTTTTCTTTCCATTTAGATATATTAATTTTTATATGTGAAGACTATTCCACTTATAGTGATACCAGGATGGTATAACAACTTACTTATCTGATATAGATCTTGATATCATAGATATGTGATCTGCAATTTTCTTCATTTATTTAACATTTTTAAGTGAGTAAGGGAAGTGGTTGGACACCCTTTTTCAATCACAAGCCAGCCCGTGTTCTCTAGGACAACAAATTAGATACAGAATAGAATGTACACAAACTACACAAATAGTGAAGATATTATATACAGACAAGAATAGGAAAGCATAATACAGAATTCAAAAATATTGACAAATTCAGAATGTTAACTTATACAGCAAAACATAAACATTGTATGAACATTCCTCTTTGGGATGAAGATCAAACTATTCCATTCATTTGTTACCAGACAGAAGTTTGGTAGTTGATTGCCAGCTAACTGTGTTGTAATTATAAAAAATGCCATGACTTTGTTGGCCTACTGATAAGTCTATGTTCAAAACTACATAATTTTGTAATGAGATCTTCTAAATATGGGTATACATTTTAAGCAAAGAGTGTCAGCACAGAAAAGGTAATTAAGATCAGAATCCCTTGTAGTAGATGATGATTTCTTTGTTAATTCAGGTCTATTTGATGTTACTGGGGTCATGTCTACATTCTTACTCTTAGCCTTATTTAATGGATGTTCAGTGTTTAGATAATTAAAACCACTCAACAATATTGCAACACCCAATTCAAGAGCAAACATTAGTTCATCCAAGAATGACATTTATTATACTTTAAAGAAAGGGAGTGAGATAGCAATCCAAGAAGAAAACCATTCATTTGTCTGAAACATTAATGGGCACTTTCAATATGTTGATTCTAGACGTAGTGGTATAACATTAGAGGGTAAATATGCCATGAAAAAGGCAAGTCACCCCTCCTCTGACTGACCTCTAACCATATGACCCTTACAAATCAAAGAAATACAGGGAGACAATCCCATTAAACCTTGCTCCTCTATACCTATATTATCTATGAATGCTTCTGCTTGTAACTCAGGGACCTCCTTATTTATTTATTTATTTATTTATTCTCTTGTTTTGTTTAGTTAGTTAGTTATTTATCTTATGGTAGCTTATTGTTTATTTATTTGTTTTCTTGCTTGTTTATTGTATTAAGGCAGGTGAACTGCATCACTAATGTTCACTTTCACCCAAAAACATAATAGAGGGCAAACATTACAAACCGCATTTACTAATTTGTTTGCTTATTTATTTATTTGTTTTACGGCAGGGTCACTTAAGTCCATCCGTATCATGGTTATAGTAGGGAAAAAGTTGCAACTTGCAAATTACAAATTACAGCACACTGTTTCCCTTGTGGATGCTGTATATAGATGATGTAGAAAATTTACATGACAGTTGTAGATACTTTGGAAATGTTGCTTACCTGTTAAACATGAGAGTTTAGTCCTGCATCTTCCATGGATGAGACATATTTTTTCTGTATTCTAGACTGGTTGGAGGAAGAAATTATCTTTCAGAGTATGTGGAATGTAAACAGAATGCAGCTTGACTTTATTAGAGCAGCAATGAAATAAAAAAATGCTAGCTGAATGATTTAGATGCAGACCTCTGAGGAGTAAATGAGGGTTTAAGGAATGTGTGTGTGTGTGTGTGTGTGTGTGTGTGTGTGTGTGTGTGTGTGTGTGTGTGTGTGTGTGTGTGTGTGTGTGTGTGTGTGTGTGTGCGTGTGTGTGTGTGTGTGTGTGTGTGTGTGTGTGTGTTTGTAGAGAGTGAGGTTTTACGGGCTGCAATATAAGGAGTTTATAGCACATCAGGCAGCTGAGCTTGCTGGATTATATTCTAAGCTGTAAATAATGCATACTCATCAAGATGGTACTAAAAACAGAAGTCAGAGAGATAACTTACATTGATATGGCCTGTGGGAAATGGTCTAGAGCTGAAAGGCATGTCAGTTTATGGAGAAGCAGATTTGCTTTTATTCTAGACCATCCTACTTAGATTTAAACTTCATCAAGCAAGCACAATGGACACAGTTCTCTAAGGCCCAGCAAACCCCAGGCACCCATTAATTAACTGCCGTTTGTACAAATTCAGAAAGTAGGCATTGTTGCATGCCAAAAGTTTTAGATTCATAGGTAAATACTAAGCAGTCAGTCTGCATACCATTACAAGCCTAGCCAATAAATCTGCTATATATTTAGATGTTGTCTCCAGCTTTCATAAGGTAGCGCAATACAAACTAGAGGAAAATGTGTGGCTATCCATCTGATGGTTTACCTTGAAGATGGCAGTGGTACTACTCTGATTGTTATGTACAGAAATTTGTTCCAGAAGTGCAGGATACATCAGTATATGAACAATTATGCCAATATATCTTTTTAAATCTGTTGATGAAAATTAGGTCCTTTAAGCAGGTATTTGAGGAACCATTTTTCTTCAAAGAAAATGTAAGTCAAGGGTGGTTGAAAGTAACTTTCTTGGCTCAAAATGGAAGGCACAGGTTTCCACTAATCCATCTGTGAGATACCAAGTACCAAGAGAGATACCAGTCTGTGCATATCATGCCTCTTAACTGTCCAGAAGTTTTCAGAATAGCCAGATTTTTGCCTCGTATTTTTTGACTGTCCCCCATAAAATTAGTGTTTTTCTGGCAAATCACTGAGAACTGCAGTCACTACATAAAGACAGATATGTTCCAGTCTTCATATCCTTCATAAATGTATACTAATGCAAAACCTGTTATTCTAACAACTTCCTATGTTTTTAACAGCAATTGTTAAAATCTGCCCTTATTTGACTTTTGTCCCCTTGTTATTTTTGATGTCACAGATTTTTGTGCAAAGACATTGAGAGGTATGGTTGAACAAGTGATGTCATATTTTATTTGAAATTAATGAACATGTTTGTTTTTTTCTCCTCTGTTAATAATATTTGCTTCAGTTATTGTCTGCAAGTCGTGTACCTTCTGTGATTTCTCCACATTTGTGAATCAGTTCTGTTTTATTTTTTTGTTTGTTTCTTTACTTGGGCTATGCCTGAAATGGTCTGTTGTGATGATTGGTGGACAAGTATAGTAAACAAACTTAAATAAATAGATAAAAAAATAAATGTTCAGACTTTTCACAGAATGGCTGCCACATTTCAAGAATGATGTTACTCACAATATGGTTTACAGACTGCCCATCATATAAACTTTCCTGGAAAGTTACAGATCAGGACAACAAATCTTTGTTCTGTATCTCAAACACCATGCAGTATGCATCACATACCTGTCATTCAGAATGGCATATACTTTGAACTGTGCCATTCACAAAACTTTTATTCAAAGTCATTAAAACCCAGTTATATGATTTGTTTTGTTTACATTTCATTTGCACTGCACTGGGAAAGGGGGACAAGGAAACAAAAAAGTAAAAGTAACTTTAAATATCTCAAAAAGAATGAAAGACAATGTTATCAAACCACATACATCACAAGTGTATGAGAGATGTATAATATTTTGCATTTCAGATATTTCAGAAAAGTGAAAGATATGCTTCGAGGCACAAGATTTTAATGTTATTATTGAATGTTTCAAAAACTGAGATCAAAGTATGAAAAACATATTTTGGTGAGATTGACATATAATCAAAATTGTATACCACAGTCATACAGTCATACAGAGAGAGGTTAGCACATCTGGGTTTCTGGTTTAATGTTAGATTCATAGTCGGGTTGCTTTCTGTGCCAAGACGGTATGCCTTGACTGTATCCATGTTTTTTTTTTTTTTTTATGCTAAGGTCTCAATTTTCTCCCCCATCCAAAAGGCATGCTAGAAGGTGAAATAATGATATTTTAAAAGGCCTGTAGGTTTGTGTATACATCTTTCACTACACTGGCATCCCATCCAGAATTATTTTTTTTTATCTGTTTACCAGGAAAACACATGAGCCTCAACCGTCTCTTTTCAGGAGCACTAACTAGTTAAGCGACTTGCCCAGTGTGAAAGAGGACTGCAGGTCAAAGTTCATTAGACAGTCATAGTCTTAACCTGGGTATAATACAATTTCAGGAGTGGTGCTACCTCTCAACACACTTGTTCACTGCCACTTGCTCAAAAAAGCAAGCGCTCAATCTCCCACTAGCATGATCTCCCATAGCTACTAAGCCCCCCCAACACCTGGTCCAATAAAACTTTATAGACCTACCCTAAAAATGCCAAGTTCCTAACCTGAGTCCTCACTTTCTTACCCTAAAACCCACCCCCTTCCTAAACCTAAATTCCCTAATTCCTCCCTAACCCTAAAACTCCCCTCCTGCTCGATAAACCTAAATTTCCTCCCTAATCTGTGCCCTAATCTACATTCCCACCACCACCCAATCCTTCCCCTCAGCTGTCACACTTACCTTGATCAAACTCGAATAACGCGTTTAGTAAGTTGTGGTAGCTGCTTGCCCAAACTCATATTCAAGATCCAGCATGAGTGGCAGCCAACACGAGCTGCGATCCCAACAATATATTAGAAAGTACGTAATTTTATCTATGATGCATTGTTGCACTTCCACTCTGTGTACTACGGTTTTGAATTTTCAGACATTACACAGCTTGTATGTATCCTATCCATACACCAAATTTACAAAATGCACTACTTGTGGGTGCACAATTCCTGTGGTCCTCCACACTCATCAGTTAACCTCAGGAAGATACTATGATGTTCCACTGATAAGAGCTTTAGAGTAACAGAATGTTATCTGAAAAATGGTATGAGATACAGATCAGAAACCATCACAGGATGACCAACTATCTTGATTAATTTGCACAAAATTGGATGTCTCATATCTACAACTTGAAAGTAAAAAATTCAGGATCTTCACAAAATCAGTGCATATTGTTTTCTTTGTTGTACAGTTCTAAAATATGCCTCATCAAAAACAGTCTATGCCATTTATAATTCTTTGTCTTTGTCTCATTATTTCAGCTATCCTGATGTATCGTGTACAATCTGCAGCAGTGCTTGCCAAGAGTTTTGAGCTCACAGTTCATTATAATTTCCTTATTGGTTAAATAGCTGTGGAACCAATCACCTGAGTTGCCTGGTGTTTTACTGGTGGTTAATAGGCTGAGTGACAGACTCCTTAAGTTAGAAGGTGCCCCTTTACCTATTAAAGCTCAATAGCTCACTTGGGTTGAATTTTTGAAGGAAAAAAATGTGTGATACCTTGAAGCAAATATTGTTATTCTAATGTAGAGATATTTTCTGTGTTGCACAATCCCATTTTGTTTTGTTTCCTTAATGCTTGATTGACACTGTAATCAACTAATTCAAACTCATAATATATGTTTCAATGACAAGTAAGGGTGCCTTTACTTGGTAGGCAGCCTCTCAGCCATAAAAGTCCTGCCAATATTTATAGTATCGTCTTTGAATATAAAAAGATTGTAGGGCACATTGCATTCTGCTTTTTGTTTTCTTGAGCAACAGTGGCAAGACTCAGTTGCCTGGGTCACCCAGTGTTTTAACAGTTTCCTTAACCTGAAAGATGATCCCTTAGTTGTAAAAGCTTACCTGTTCACAAAGGGGAGCAAGCATCACACTCTTGCATGTAATACACCTTTGGGTGTAAATTGTTTGACTTTGGTAAGGTGGATGATCTGAATTTATTCTCTGAAACTCTAAATACTTTCCATACACTGTGGAAGTGGTTAATACTTATTAGTTTCAGATACTGGTTACATTTTGACTGTGCCAAGGCATTCAACACCCTGCGCCTACTGGCATTTAAGTAAGTTTAATTCTTCAAAAATAGAAAGTTATATATTAAGATGGATAGCAAACTGGATAAAATACAAAATCCACTCAGTGCGAATGGCAAGACCCTCAGCAGAACATACAAAGGCAACTAGTGTTGTTCCGCAGACCTCAGAACTGGGATTCCTTCTTTTCAGCATTTATTTTTCTGATATCCGGGCCATAAACCAGGACCTCTGGTTAACTAAATTTGCAGATGGCTGCAAACTGCACCTTATTGTCAAGTCCTCATCTGACACTCCTTTCAGCAAGAACTTAACATTTGTAAATACCTGATGTACTGAAAATGAGCTCACATTAAATGCCTTCCCTACAGCATACAGGACAGACATTAACCCACTTCAAAATGAAAATTTGAAAAATTGTAAAAGATTTTCAAAACAATTTCTCCATCTTAAGAACACTGTACAAACTATTAATTTGTACAGGTTCATCAAAAAATCTTGAGGTACCCTAAGCAAAGTAATTCTGTATTGTCATACAATTTCTGAACAATACAAACTTAAGTTTAAAACTAATAAATATCTATGAAAATTGAATAAGTGAATTCATAACTTTGCTGCCCTCATTTTTAACACAGGATAAATGGATATGTGCTTGTTCAGTCCTGGCAGTGTGATAGCCTCTAAGTGAATTTGTCACACTAGTTCTCTTTATTACTGACAAACATCTAATTCTTAAATAATCCGTATATGCTGTGTGGAAGAGATATAATTATACACTGTTTATGGAGGCAAGGTTCTCGCATACAGCCAGTACAAATACCAAACACATCAGAAACACACAACACTACACAATTCCTGCCCCCCTCCACACACACGCGTGCGTACACACACACACACACACACACACACACACACACACACACACACACACACACTAGGACAACACATAGCCCAACATATGCTGAGGGTCTTAAAAGTAATCCACCCAAACCAAAACCTCAAATGCCTCCTAGATGCAGTGTTTACACTAAGTATCCTCAGTGGCCTCAAAAGCACACTAGCACAGCAACACCCACCATGACACATTCAGCCACAACTCACAGTCTCCCTGTCTAAGCTCATAAGCAGACAACCACAGAGTCCAACAGTTTAGTCATAGGAGAGTCCATTGTGAAGTACACCTATGTCCCTCTCACTGGGCTGAGCAAGGAGAGGGTTATTGTCAATTGCCTGCCAGGGGCCACGATCCAACAGATTATACATTCAGTCCGGTCATTGAACCACAAGAACAAGTATTACTCAGTCATGGTTCATGTGAGAATAAATTATCTGAGCTGTACCTCCTTGGGCTATATGAAGACAGACATCATCAGACTATGTGTCCTAGGCTCATATGAGCCTAACACTGAGCAGGATTCTACCTTCTCCAAGGATGATGCCATAATATGAACAAAAATAAATGATTTTAATAATTGACTTATCTTTTGTATCATTCAAAGAGAATATAATATTTGTCAGTTTGGGAAGATGTCAACAGACCACAATGCTTCTCCAAGCATAGTTTACAACTGTCCCCTCTAGGCATTTGAATATTGGCTAAAACCTTGTCCGCCCTATAGTGTCTGTTTTAGGCTGTGCCAACCAGATAAACTATCTGACATAGTTAAACTTTCTAAAGGTGGTACTGCTCAATTCCAGGAGTCTAAACAAACAGTCCCTGTAAGCTCTCCTCATCCTGAAGAGTGTAGATGTCTGTGTAGTTACTGAGATGTAGTTTAAAACTGTGAAGACTACTCCACCACTGTAGTATTCATTACAAATGGGGATTCCCTGCCATGAAGCCCACTGTCTGACCAGTTTACTACTAAAGATTACAATTGCTATAAGGTACACTGAACATCACCTACACACACCTTGCATAGCATAGAGAATAAAAGTGACGTTTAGTTGTACCATCCTCAGAACTGATTGCCCCAGTAGGAATAGCAGTCCAAGGAGAACCTGCACACCCAGAAAAGAAAAAAACAAGGGGGGGGGTGGAGGGATGGAGCGAATACTGCAGCTATGAAAGCAAGGAGATCTACCGTTATTGTAAGATTTTACACAACTGTCCTTACATTCATTGCTGCAGTATTCATTATAAATGGGAGACTGCCAAGCTACAGTATTCATCACAAATGGGAGACTGCCAAGCTACAGTATTCATCACAAATGGGAGACTGCCAAGCTACAGTATTCATTACAAATGGGAGACTGCCAAGCTACAGTATTCATCACAAATGGGAGACTGCCAAGCTACAGTATTCATCACAAATGGGAGACTGCCAAGCTACAGAATTCATTACAAATGGGAGACTGCCAAGCTACAGTATTTATCACAAATGAAAGACTGCCAAGCTACAGTATTCATCACAAATGGGAGACTGCCAAGCTACAGTTTTCATCAAAAATGGGAGACTGCCAAGCTACAGAATTCATTAAAAATGGGAGACTGCCAAGCTACAGTATTTATCACAAATGAGAGCCTGCCAAGCTACAGTATTCATCACACATGGGAGACTGCCAAGCTACAGTATTCATCACAAATGGGAGACTGCCAAGCTACAGTATTCATCACAAATGGGAGACTGCCAAGCTACAGTATTCATCACAAATGGGAGACTGCCAAGCTACAGTATTCATCACAAATGGGAGACTGCCAAGCTATAGAATTCATCACAAATGAGAGACTGCCAAGCTATGGTATTCATCAAAAATGGGAGACTGCCAAGCTACAGTATTCATCACAAATGGGAGACAGCCAAGCTACAGTATTCATCACAAATGGGAGACTGCCAAGCTACAGTATTCATTACAAATGGGAGACTGCCAAGCTACAGTATTCATTACAAATGGGAGACTGCCAAGCTACAGTATTCATTACAAATGGGAGACTGCCAAGCTACAGTATTCATCACAAATGGGAGACTGCCAAGCTACAGTATTCATTACAAATGGGAGACTGCCAAGCTACAGTATTCATCACAAATGGGAGACTGCCAAGCTACAGTATTCATCACAAATGGGAGACTGCCAAGCTACAGTATTCATTACAAATGGGGGACTGCAAAGCTACAGTATTCATCACAAATGGGAGACATCCAAGCTACAGTATTCATTACAAATGGGAGACTGCCAAGCTACAGTATTCATCACAAATGGGAGACTGCCAAGCTACAGTATTCATTACAAATGGGAGACTGCCAAGCTACAGTATTCATCACAAATGGGAGACTGCCAAGCTACAGTATTCATCACAAATGGGAGACTGCCAAGCTACAGTATTCATCACAAATGGGAGACTGCCAAGCTACAGAATTCATTACAAATGGGAGACTGCCAAGCTACAGTATTTATCACAAATGGGAGACTGCCAAGCTACAGTTTTCATCAAAAATGGGAGACTGCCAAGCTACAGTATTCATGACAAATGGGAGACTGCCAAGCTACAGTATTCATCACAAATGGGAGACTGCCAAGCTACAGTAT
Source organism: Protopterus annectens (assembly GCF_019279795.1). Classification (NCBI taxonomy): domain Eukaryota; kingdom Metazoa; phylum Chordata; order Ceratodontiformes; family Protopteridae; genus Protopterus; species Protopterus annectens. The sequence continues at coordinate 875,071,572 of NC_056746.1, read as the reverse complement.
TCATCACAAATGGGAAACTGCCAAGCTACAGTATTCATCACAAATGGGAGACTGCCAAGCTACAGTATTCATCACAAATGGGAGACTGCCAAGCTACAGTATTCATCACAAATGGGAGACTGCCAAGCTACAGTATTCATTACAAATGGGAGACTGCCAAGCTACAGTATTCATCACAAATGGGAGACTGCCAAGCTACAGTATTCATCACAAATGGGAGACTGCCAAGCTACAGTATTCATCACAAATGGGAGACTGCCAAGCTACAGTATTCATTACAAATGGGAGACTGCCAAGCTACAGTATTCTTCACAAATGGGAGAGTGCCAAGCTACAGTATTCATTACAAATGGGAGACTGCCAAGCTACAGTATTCATTACAAATGGGAGACTGCCAAGCTACAGTATTCATCACAAATGGGAGAGTGCCAAGCTACAGTATTCATCACAAATGGGAGACTGCCAAGCTACAGTATTCATTACAAATGGGAGACTGCCAAGCTACAGTATTCATCACAAATGGGAGACTGCCAAGCTACAGTATTCATCACAAATGGGAGACTGCCAAGCTACAGTATTCATTACAAATGGGAGACTGCCAAGCTACAGTATTCATTACAAATGGGAGACTGCCAAGCTACAGTATTCATCACAAATGGGAGACTGCCAAGCTACAGTATTCATCACAAATGGGAGACTGCCAAGCTACAGTATTCATCACAAATGGGAGACTGCCAAGCTACAGTATTCATCACAAATGGGAGACTGCCAAGCTACAGTATTCATTACAAATGGGAGACTGCCAAGCTACAGTATTCATCACAAATGGGAGACTGCCAAGCTACAGTATTCATCACAAATGGGAGACTGCCAAGCTACAGTATTCATCACAAATGGGAGACTGCCAAGCTACAGTATTCATTACAAATAGGAGACTGCCAAGCTACAGTATTCATCACAAATGGGAGACTGCCAAGCTACAGTATTCATCACAAATGGGAGACTGCCAAGCTACAGTATTCATCACAAATGGGAGACTGCCAAGCTACAGTATTCATCACAAATGGGAGACTGCCAAGCTACAGTATTCATCACAAATGGGAGACTGCCAAGCTACAGTATTCATCACAAATGGGAGACTGCCAAGCTACAGTATTCATCACAAATGGGAGACTGCCAAGCTACAGTATTCATCACAAATGGGAGACTGCCAAGCTACAGTATTCATCACAAATGGGAGACTGCCAAGCTACAGTATTCATTACAAATGGGAGACTGCCAAGCTACAGTTTTCATTACAAATGGGAGACTGCCAAGCTACAGTATTCATCACAAATGGGAGACTGCCAAGCTACAGTATTTATCACAAATGGGAGACTGCCAAGCTACAGTATTCATTACAAATGGGAGACTGCCAAGCTACAGTATTCATCACAAATGGGAGACTGCCAAGCTACAGTATTCATCACAAATGGGAGACTGCCAAGCTACAGTATTCATCACAAATGGGAGACTGCCAAGCTACAGTATTCATCACAAATGGGAGACTGCCAAGCTACTGTATTAATCACAAATGGGACACTGCCAAGCTACAGTATTCATCACAAATGGGAGACTGCCAAGCTACAGTATTCATCACAAATGGGAGACTGCCAAGCTATAGAATTCATCACAAATGGGAGACTGCCAAGCTACAGTATTCATCACAAATGGGAGACAGCCAAGCTACAGTATTCATGACAAATGGGAGACTGCCAAGCTACAGTATTCATCACAAATGGGAGACTGCCAAGCTACAGTATTCATCACAAATGGGAGACTGCCAAGCTACAGTATTCATTACAAATGGGAGACTGCCAAGCTACAGTATTCATCACAAATGGGAGACTGCCAAGCTACAGTATTCATCACAAATGAGAGACTGCCAAGCTACAGTATTCATCACAAATGGGAGACTGCCAAGCTACAGTATTCATCACAAATGGGAGACTGCCAAGCTACAGTATTCATCACAAATGGGAGACTGCCAAGCTACAGTATTCATCACAAATGGGAGACTGCCAAGCTACAGTATTCATGACAAATGGGAGACTGCCAAGCTACAGTATTCATCACAAATGGGTGACTGCCAAGCTACAGTATTCATCACAAATCGGAGAGTGCCAAGCTACAGTATTCATCACAAATGGGAGACTGCCAAGCTACAGTATTCATTACAAATAGGAGAGTGCCAAGCTACAGCTACAGTATTCATCACAAATGGGAGACTGCCAAGCTACAGTATTCATCACAAATGGGAGACTGCCAAGCTACAGTATTCATTACAAATGGGAGACTGCCAAGCTACAGTATTCATCACAAATGGGAGACTGCCAAGCTACAGTATTCATCACAAATGGGAGACTGCCAAGCTACAGTATTCATCACAAATGGGAGACTGCCAAGCTACAGTATTCATCACAAATGGGAGACTGCCAAGCTACAGTATTCATCACAAATGGGGAGACTGCCAAGCTACAGTATTCATCACAAATGGGAGACTGCCAAGCTACAGTATTCATCACAAATGGGAGACTGCCAAGCTACAGTATTCATCACAAATGGGAGACTGCCAAGCTACAGTATTCATCACAAATGGGAGAGTGCCAAGCTACAGTATTCATGACAATTGGGAGACTGCCAAGCTACAGTATTCATTACAAATGGGAGACTGCCAAGCTACAGTATTCATCACAAATGGGAGACTGCCAAGCTACAGTATTCATCACAAATGGGAGACTGCCAAGCTACAGTATTCATCACAAATGGGAGACTGCCAAGCTACAGTATTCATCACAAATGGGAGAGTGCCAAACTACAGTATTCATTACAAATGGGAGACTGCCAAGCTACAGTATTCATCACAAATGGGAGACTGCCAAGCTACAGTATTCATCACAAATGGGAGACTGCCAAGCTACAGTATTCATCACAAATGGGAGACTGCCAAGCTACAGTATTCATCACAAATGGGAGACTGCCAAGCTACAGTATTCATCACAAATGGGAGACTGCCAAGCTACAGTATTCATTACAAATGGGAGACTGCCAAGCTACAGTATTCATCACAAATGGGAGACTGCCAAGCTACAGTATTCATAACAAATGGGAAACTGCCAAGCTACAGTATTCATCACAAATGGGAGACTGCCAAGCTACAGTATTCATAACAAATGGGAGACTGCCAAGCTACAGTATTCATCACAAATGGGAGACTGCCAAGCTACAGTATTCATCACAAATGGGAGACTGCCAAGCTACAGTATTCATCACAAATGGGAGAATGCCAAGCTACAGTATTCATCACAAATGGGTGACTGCCAAGCTGCAGTATTCATCACAAATCGGAGAGTGCCAAGCTACAGTATTCATCACAAATGGGAGACTGCCAAGCTACAGTATTCATTACAAATGGGAGACTGCCAAGCTACAGTATTCATCACAAATGGGAGACTGCCAAGCTACAGTATTCATCACAAATGGGAGACTGCCAAGCTATAGTATTCATCACAAATGGGAGACTCCCAAGCTACAGTATTCATTACAAATGGGAGAGTGCCAAACTACAGTATTCATTACAAATGGGAGACTGTCAAGCTACAGTATTCATCACAAATGGGAGACTGCCAAGCTACAGTATTCATTACAAATGGGAGACTGCCAAGCTACAGTATTCATCACAAATGGGAGACTGCCAAGCTACAGAATTCATCACAAATGGGAGACTGCCAAGCTACAGTATTCATCACAAATGGGAGACTGCCAAGCTACAGTATTCATCACAAATGGGAGACTGCCAAGCTACAGTATTCATTACAAATGGGAGACTGCCAAGCTACAGTATTCATCACAAATGGGAGACTGCCAAGCTACAGTATTCATTACAAATGGGAGACTGCCAAGGTACAGTATTCATCACAAATGGGAGACTGCCAAGCTACAGTATACATCACAAATGGGAGACTGCCAAGCTACAGTATTCATCACAAATGGGAGACTGCAGCTACAGTATTCATCACAAATGGGAGACTGCCAAGCTACAGTATTCATCACAAATGGGAGACTGCCAAGCTACAGTATTCATCACAAATGGGAGACTGCCAAGCTACAGTATTCATCACAAATGGGAGACTGCCAAGCTACAGTATTCATTAAAAATGGGAGATTGCCAAGCTACGGTATTCATCACAAATAGGAGACTGCCAAGCTACAGTATTCATTACAAATGGGAGACTGCCAAGCTACAGTATTCATTACAAATGGGAGCCTGCCAAGCTACAGTATTCATCACAAATGCGAGTCTGCCAAGCTACAGTATTCATCACAAATGGGAGACTGCCAAGCTACAGTATTCATCACAAATGGGGAGACTGCCAAGCTACAGTATTCATCACAAATGGGAGACTGCCAAGCTACAGTATTCATCACAAATGGGAGACTGCCAAGCTACAGTATTCATCACAAATGGGAGACTGCCAAGCTACAGTATTCATCACAAATGGGAGACTGCCAAGCTACAGTATTCATCACAAATGGGAGACTGCCAAGCTACAGTATTCATTACAAATGGGAGACTGCCAAGCTACAGTATTCATTACAAATGGGAGACTGCCAAGCTACAGTATTCATCACAAATGGGAGACTGCCAAGCTACAGTATTCATTACAAATGGGAGACTGCCAAGCTACAGTAGTCATCACAAATGGGAGACTGCCAAGCTACAGTATTCATTACAAATGGGAGACTGTAAGCTACAGTATTCATCACAAATGGAGACTGCCAAGCTACAGTATTCATCACAAATGGGAGACTGCCAAGCTACAGTATTCATTACAAATGGGAGACTGCCAAGCTACAGTATTCATCACAAATGGGAGACTGCCAAGCTACAGTATTCATTACAAATGGGAGACTGCCAAGCTACAGTATTCATCACAAATAGGAGACTGCCAAGCTACAGTATTCATTACAAATGGGAGACTGCCAAGCTACAGCATTCATCACAAATGGGAGACTGCCAAGCTACACTATTCATGACAAATGGGAGAGTGCCAAGCTACAGTATTCATGACAAATGGGAGACTGCCAAGCTACAGTATTCATCACAAATGGGAGACTGCCAAGCTACAGTATTCATTACAAATGGGAGACTGCCAAGGTACAGTATTCATCACAAATGGGAGACTGCCAAGCTACTGTATTCATTACAAATGGGAGACTGCCAAGCTATAGTATTCATCACAAATGGGAGACTGCCAAGCTACAGTATTCATCACAAATGGGAGAGTGCCAAACTACAGTATTCATTACAAATGGGAGACTGCCAAGCTACAGTATTCATCACAAATGGGAGACTGCCAAGCTACAGTATTCATCACAAATGGGAGACTGCCAAGCTACAGTATTCATCACAAATGGGAGACTGCCAAGCTACAGTATTCATTACAAATGGGAGACTGTCAAGCTACAGTTTTCATCACAAATGGGAGACTGCCAAGCTACAGTATTCATTACAAATGGGAGACTGCCAAGCTACAGTATTCATCACAAATGGTAGAGTGCCAAGCTACAGTATTCATTACAAATGGGAGACTGCCAAGCTACAGTATGTATCACAAATGGGAGACTGCCAAGCTATAGTATTCATCACAAATGGGAGACTCCCAAGCTACAGTATTCATTACAAATGGGGGACTGCCAAGCTACAGTATTCATCACAAATCGGAGACTGCCAAGCTACAGTATTCATTACAAATGGGAGACTGCCAAGCTACAGTATTCATCACAAATGGGAGACTGCCAAGCTACAGTATTCATTACAAATGGGAGACTGCCAAGCTACAGTATTCATCACAAATGGGAGACTGCCAATCTACAGTGTTCATCACAAATGGGAGACTGCCAAGCTACAGTATTCATCACAAATGGGAGACTACCAAGCTACAGTATTCATCACAAATGGGAGACTGCCAAGCTACAGAATTCATTACAAATGGGAGACTGCCAAGCTACAGTATTCATGACAAATGGGAGAGTGCCAAGCTACAGTATTCATCACAAATGGGAGAATGCCAAGCTACAGTATTCATCACAAATGGGTGACTGCCAAGCTACAGTATTCATAACAAATGGGAGACTGCCAAGCTACAGTATTCATCACAAATGGGAGATGGCCAAGCTACAGTATTCATGACAAATGGGAGACTGCCAAGCTACAGTATTCATCACAAATGGGAGACTGCCAAGCTACAGCATTCATCACAAATGGGAGAGTGCCAAGCTACAGTATTCATCACACATGGAGACTGCCAAGCTACAGTATTCATCACAAATGGGAGAATGCCAAGCTACAGTATTCATCACAAATGGGTGACTGCCAAGCTACAGTATTCATCACAAATCGGAGAGTGCCAAGCTACAGTATTCATCACAAATGGGAGACTGCCAAGATACAGTATTCATTACAAATAGGAGAGTGCCAAGCTACAGTATTCATCACAAATGGGAGACTGCCAAGCTACAGTATTCATCACAAATGGGAGACTGCCAAGCTAAAGTGTTCATTACAAATGGGAGACTGCCAAGCTACAGTATTCATCACAAATAGGAGACTGCCAAGCTACAGTATTCATTACAAATGGTAGACTGCCAAGCTACAGTATTCATCACAAATGGGAGACTGCCAAGCTACAGCATTCATCACAAATGGGAGACTGCCAAGCTACACTATTCATGACAAATGGGAGAGTGCCAAGCTACAGTATTCATGACAAATGGGAGACTGCCAAGCTACAGTATTCATCACAAATGGGAGACTGCCAAGCTACAGTATTCATTACAAATGGGAGACTGCCAAGGTACAGTATTCATCACAAATGGGAGACTGCCAAGCTACAGTTTTCATCAAAAATGGGAGACTGCCAAGCTACAGTATTCATCACAAATGGGAGACTGCCAAGCTACAGTATTCATCACACATGGAGACTGCCAAGCTACAGTATTCATCACAAATGGGAGACTGCCAAGCTACAGTATTCATCACAAATGGGAGACTGCCAAGCTACAGTATTCATCACAAATGGGAGACTGCCAAGCTACAGTATTCATTACAAATGGGAGACTGCCAAGCTACAGTATTCATCACAAATGGGAGACTGCCAAGCTATAGAATTCATCACAAATGGGAGACTGCCAAGCTACGGTATTCATCAAAAATGGGAGACTCCCAAGCTACAGTATTCATTACAAATGGGGGACTGCCAAGCTACAGTATTCATCACAAATGGGAGAATGGCAAGCTACAGTATTCATTACAAATGGGAGACTGCCAAGCTACAGTTTTCATTACAAATGGGAGACTGCCAAGCTACAGTATTCATCACAAATGGGAGACTGCAAAGCTACAGTATTTATCACAAATGGGAGACTGCCAAGCTACAGTATTCATTACAAATGGGAGACTGCCAAGCTACAGTATTCATTACAAATGGGAGACTGCCAAGCTATAGTATTCATCACAAATGGGAGACTGCCAGGCTACAGTATTCATCACAAATGGGAGAATGCCAAGCTACAGTATTCATCACAAATGGGAGAGTGCCAAGCTACAGTATTCATTACAAATGGGAGAGTGCCAAGCTACAGTATTCATCACAAATGGGAGACAGCCAAGCTACAGTATTCATCAAAAATGGGAGACTGCCAAGCTACAGTATTCATTACAAATGGGAGACTGCCAAGCTACAGTATTCATTACAAATGGGAGACTGCCAAGCTACAGTATTCATTACAAATGGGAGACTGCCAAGCTACAGTATTTATCACAAATGGGAGCCTGCCAAGCTACAGTATTCATTACAAATGGGAGACTGCCAAGCTATAGTATTAATCACAAATGGGAGACTGCCAAGCTACAGTATTCATGACAAATGGGAGACTGCCAAGCTACAGTATTCATTACAAATGGGGGACTGCCAAGCTACAGTATTCATCACAAATGGGAGACTGCCAAGCTACAGTATTCATTACAAATGGGAGACTGCCAAGCTACAGTATTCATCACAAATGGGAGACTGCCAAGCTACAGTATTCATCACAAATGGGAGACTGCCAAGCTACAGTATTCATCACAAATGGGAGACTGCCAAGCTACAGTATTCATCACAAATGGGAGACTGCCAAGCTACAGAATTCATTACAAATGGGAGACTGCCAAGATACAGTATTCATCACAAATGGGAGACTGCCAAGCTACAGTTTTCATCACAAATGGGAGACTGCCAAGCTACAGAATTCATTAAAAATGGGAGACTGCCAAGCTACAGTATTTATCACAAATGAGAGACTGCCAAGCTACAGTATTCATCACAAATGGGAGACTGCCAAGCTACAGTATTCATCACAAATGGGAGACTGCCAAGCTATAGAATTCATCACAAATAGGAGACTGCCAAGCTACTGTATTCATCACAAATGGGAGACTGCCAAGCTCCAGTATTCATCACAAATGGGAGACTGCCAAGCTACAGTATTCATTACAAATGGGAGACTGCCAAGCTACAGTATTCATTAAAATGGGAGACTCCCAAGCTACCGTATTCATTACAAATGGGGGACTGCCAAGCTACAGTATTCATCACAAATGGGAGTCTGCCAAGCTACAGTATTCATTACAAATGGGAGACTGCCAAGCTACAGTATTCATCAAAAATGGGAGACTGCCAAGCTACAGAATTCATTACAAATGGGAGACTGCCAAGCTACAGTATTCATCACAAATGAGAGACTGCCAAGCTACAGTATTCATCACAAATGGGAGACTGCCAAGCTACAGTTTTCATCACAAATGGGAGACTGCCAAGCTACAGTATTCATTACAAATGGTAGACTGCCAAGCTACAGTATTCATCACAAATGGGAGACTGCCAGGCTACAGTATTCATCACAAATGGGAGACTGCCAAGCTACAGTATTCATCACAAATGGGAGACTGCCAAGCTACAGTATTCATTACAAATGGGAGACTGTCAAGCTACAGTATTCATCACAAATGGGAGACTGCCAAGCTACAGTATTCATTACAAATGGGAGACTGCCAAGCTACAGTATTCATCACAAATAGGAGACTGCCAAGCTACAGTATTCATTACAAATGGTAGACTGCCAAGCTACAGTATTCATCACAAATGGGAGACTGCCAAGCTACAGCATTCATCACAAATGGGAGACTGCCAAGCTACAGCATTCATCACAAATGGGAGTCTGCCAAGCTACACTATTCATGACAAATGGGAGAGTGCCAAGCTACAGTATTCATGACAAATGTGAGACTGCCAAGCTACAGTATTCATCACAAATGGGAGACTGCCAAGCTACAGTATTCATTACAAATGGGAGACTGCCAAGGTACAGTATTCATCACAAATGGGAGACTGCCAAGCTACTGTATTCATTACAAATGGGAGACTGCCAAGCTATAGTATTCATCACAAATGGGAGATTGCCAAGCTACGGTATTCATCACAAATAGGAGACTGCCAAGCTACAGTATTCATTACAAATGGGAGACTGCCAAGCTACAGTATTCGTTACAAATGGGAGACTCCCAAGCTACAGAATTCATTACAAATGGGAGACTGCCAAGCTACAGTATTCATCACAAATGGGAGACTGCCAGGCTACAGTTTTCATCACAAATGGGAGACTGCCAAGCTACAGTATTCATTACAAATGGTATACTGACAAGCTACAGTATTCATCACAAATGGGAGACTGCCAGGCTACAGTATTCATCACAAATGGGAGACTGCCAAGCTACAGTATTCATCACAAATGGGTGACTGCCAAGCTACAGTATTCATTACAAATGGGAGACTGTCAAGCTACAGTTTTCATCACAAATGGGAGACTGCCAAGCTACAGTATTCATTACAAATGGGAGACTGCCAAGCTACAGTATTCATCACAAATGGTAGAGTGCCAAGCTACAGTATTCATTACAAATGGGAGACTGCCAAGCTACAGTATGTATCACAAATGGGAGACTGCCAAGCTATAGTATTCATCACAAATGGGAGACTCCCAAGCTACAGTATTCATTACAAATGGAGGACTGCCAAGCTACAGTATTCATCACAAATCGGAGACTGCCAAGCTACAGTATTCATTACAAATGGGAGACTGCCAAGCTACAGTATTCATCACAAATGGGAGACTGCCAAGCTACAGTATTCATTACAAATGGGAGACTGCCAAGCTACAGTATTCATCACAAATGGGAGACTGCCAATCTACAGTGTTCATCACAAATGGGAGACTGCCAAGCTACAGTATTCATCACAAATGGGAGACTACCAAGCTACAGTATTCATCACAAATGGGAGACTGCCAAGCTACAGAATTCATTACAAATGGGAGACTGCCAAGCTACAGTATTCATGACAAATGGGAGAGTGCCAAGCTACAGTATTCATCACAAATGGGAGAATGCCAAGCTACAGTATTCATCACAAATGGGAGACTGCCAAGCTACAGTATTCATTACAAATGGGAGACTGCCAAGCTACAGTATTCATCACAAATGGGAGACTGCTGCCACAGTATTCATCACAAATGGGAGACTGCCAAGCTACAGTATTCATCACAAATGGGAGACTGCCAAGCTACAGTATTCATGACAAATGGGAGACTGCCAAGCTACAGTATTCATCACAAATGGGAGACTGCCAAGCTACAGTATTCATCACAAATGGGAGACTGCCAAGCTACAGTATTCATCACAAATGGGAGACTGCCAAGCTACAGTATTCATCACAAATGGGAGACTGCCAAGCTACAGTATTCATCACAAATGGGAGACTGCCAAGCTACAGTATTCATCACAAATGGGAGACTGCCAAGCTACAGTATTCATTACAAATGGGAGACTGCCAAGCTACTGTATTCATCACAAATGGGACACTGCCAAGCTACAGTATTCATCACAAATGGGACACTGCCAAGCTACACTATTCATGACAAATGGGAGAGTGCCAAGCTACAGTATTCATGACAAATGGGAGACTGCCAAGCTACAGTATTCATCACAAATGGGAGACTGCCAAGCTACAGTATTCATTACAAATGGGAGACTGCCAAGCTACAGTATTCATCACAAATGGGAGAGTGCCAAGCTACAGTATTCATCACAAATGGGAGAGTGCCAAGCTACAGTATTCATCACAAATGGGAGACTGCCAAGCTACAGTATTCATCACAAATGGGAGACTGCCAAGCTACAGTATTCATCACAAATGGGAGACTGCCAAGCTACAGTATTCATCACAAATGGGAGACTGCCAAGCTACAGTATTCATCACAAATGGGAGACTGCCAAGCTACAGTATTCATCACAAATGGGAGACTGCCAAGCTACAGTATTCATTACAAATGGGAGACTGCCAAGCTACAGTATTCATCACAAATGGGACACTGCCAAGCTACAGTATTCATTACAAATGGGAGACTGCCAAGCTACAGTATTCATTACAAATGGGAGACTGCCAAGCTACAGTATTCATTACAAATGAGAGACTGCCAAGCTACAGTATTCATCACAAATGGGAGACTGCCAAGCTACAGTATTCATCACAAATGGGAGACTGCCAAGCTACAGTATTCATTACAAATGGGAGACTGCCAAGCTACAGTATTCATCACAAATGGGAGACTGCCAAGCTACAGTATTCATCACAAATGGGAGACTGCCAAGCTACAGAATTCATTACAAATGGAGACTGCCAAGCTACAGTATTCATTACAAATGGGAGACTGCCAAGCTACAGTATTCATCACAAATGGGAGACTGCCAAGCTACAGTATTCATTACAAATGGGAGACTGCCAAGCTACAGTATTCATCACAAATGGGAGACTGCCAAGCTACAGTATTCATTACAAATGGGAGACTGCCAAGCTACAGTATTCATTACAAATGGGAGACTGCCAAGCTACAGTATTCATCACAAATGGGAGACTGCCAAGCTACAGTATTCATTACAAATGGGAGACTGCCAAGCTACAGTATTCATCACAAATGGGAGACTGCCAAGCTACAGTATTCATCACAAATGGGAGACTGCCAAGCTACAGTATTCATCACAAATGGGAGACTGCCAAGCTACAGTATTCATCACAAATGGGAGACTGCCAAGCTACAGTATTCATTACAAATGGGAGACTGCCAAGCTACAGTATTCATCACAAATGGGAGACTGCCAAGCTACAGTATTCATCACAAATGGGAGACTGCCAAGCTACAGTATTCATCACAAATGGGAGACTGCCAAGCTACAGTATTCATCACAAATGGGAGACTGCCAAGCTACAGTATTCATCACAAATGGGAGACTGCCAAGCTACAGTATTCATCACAAATGGGAGACTGCCAAGCTACAGTATTCATCACAAATGGGAGACTGCCAAGCTACAGTATTCATCACAAATGGGAGACAGCCAAGCTACAGTATTCAGCACAAATGGGAGACTGCCAAGCTACAGTATTCATTACAAATGAGAGACTGCCAAGCTACAGTATTCATCACAAATGGGAGACTGCCAAGCTACAGTATTCATTACAAATGGGAGACTGCCAAGCTACAGTATTCATCACAAATGGGAGACTGCCAAGCTACAGTATTCATTACAAATGGGAGACTGCCAAGCTACAGTATTCATCACAAATGGGAGACTGCCAAGCTACAGTTTTCATTACAAATGGGAGACTGCCAAGCTACAGTATTTATCACAAATGGGAGACTGCCAAGCTACAGTATTCATCACAAATGGGAGACTGCCAAGCTACAGTATTCATCACAAATGGGAGACTGCCAAGCTACAGTATTCATTACAAATGGGAGACTGCCAAGCTACAGTATTCATCACAAATGGGAGACTGCCAAGCTACAGTATTCATCACAAATGGGAGACAGCCAAGCTACAGTATTCATCACAAATGGGAGACTGCCAAGCTACAGTATTCATTACAAATGGGAGACTGCCAAGCTACAGTATTCATCACAAATGGGAGACTGCCAAGCTACAGTATTCATCACAAATGGGAGACTGCCAAGCTACAGTATTCATCACAAATGGGAGACTGCCAAGCTACAGTATTCATCACAAATGGGAGACTGCCAAGCTACAGTATTCATCACAAATGGGAGACTGCCAAGCTACAGTATTCATTACAAATGGGAGACTGCCAAGCTACAGTATTCATCACAAATGGGAGACTGCCAAGCTACAGTATTCATTACAAATGGGAGACTGCCAAGCTACAGTATTCATCACAAATGGGAGACTGCCAAGCTACAGTATTCATCACAAATGGGAGACTGCCAAGCTACAGTATTCATTACAAATGGGAGACTGCCAAGCTACAGTATTCATCACAAATGGGAGACTGCCAAGCTACAGTATTCATTACAAATGGGAGACTGCCAAGCTACAGTATTCGTCACAAATGAGAGACTGCCAAGCTACAGTATTCATTACAAATGGTAGACTGCCAAGCTACAGTATTCATCACAAATGGGAGACTGCCAGGCTACAGTATTCATCACAAATGGGAGACTGCCAAGCTACAGTATTCATCACAAATGGGAGACTGCCAAGCTACAGTATTCATTACAAATGGGAGACTGCCAAGCTACAGTATTCATTACAAATGGGAGACTGCCAAGCTACAGTATTCATCACAAATGGGAGACTGCCAAGCTACAGTATTCATTACAAATGGGAGACTGCCAAGCTACAGTATTCATCACAAATGGGAGACTGCCAAGCTACAGTATTCATCACAAATGGGAGACTGCCAAGCTACAGTATTCATCACAAATGGGAGACTGCCAAGCTACAGTATTCATGACAAATGGGAGACTGCCAAGCTACAGTATTCATCACAAATGGGAGACTGCCAAGCTACAGTATTCATTACAAATGGGAGACTGCCAAGGTACAGTATTCATCACAAATGGGAGACTGCCAAGCTACTGTATTCATTACAAATGGGAGACTGCCAAGCTATAGTATTCATCACAAATGGGAGATTGCCAAGCTACGGTATTCATCACAAATAGGAGACTGCCAAGCTACAGTATTCATTTCAAATGGGAGACTGCCAAGCTATAGTATTCATCACAAATGGGAGACTGCCAGGCTACAGTATTCATCACAAATGGGAGAATGCCAAGCTACAGTATTCATCACAAATGGGAGAGTGCCAAGCTACAGTATTCATTACAAATGGGAGACTGCCAAGCTACAGTATTCATCACAAATGGGAGACAGCCAAGCTACAGTATTCATCAAAAATGGGAGACTGCCAAGCTACAGTATTCATTACAAATGGGAGACTGCCAAGCTACAGTATTCATTACAAATGGGAGACTGCCAAGCTACAGTATTCATCACAAATGGGAGACTGCCAAGCTACAGTATTCATCACAAATGGGAGACTGCCAAGCTACAGTATTCATTACAAATGGGAGACTGCCAAGCTACAGTATTCATCACAAATGGGAGACTGCCAAGCTACAGTATTCATTACAAATGGGGGACTGCCAAGCTACAGTATTCATCACAAATGGGAGACTGCCAAGCTACAGTATTCATTACAAATGGGAGACTGCCAAGCTACAGTATTCATCACAAATGGGAGACTGCCAAGCTACAGTATTCATCACAAATGGGAGACTGCCAAGCTACAGTATTCATCACAAATGGGAGACTGCCAAGCTACAGAATTCATTACAAATGGGAGACTGCCAAGATACAGTATTCATCACAAATGGGAGACTGCCAAGCTACAGTTTTCATCACAAATGGGAGACTGCCAAGCTACAGAATTCATTAAAAATGGGAGACTGCCAAGCTACAGTATTTATCACAAATGAGAGACTGCCAAGCTACAGTATTCATCACAAATGGGAGACTGCCAAGCTACAGTATTCATCACAAATGGGAGACTGCCAAGCTATAGAATTCATCACAAATAGGAGACTGCCAAGCTACTGTATTCATCACAAATGGGAGACTGCCAAGCTCAGTATTCATCACAAATGGGAGACTGCCAAGCTACAGTATTCATTACAAATGGGAGACTGCCAAGCTACAGTATTCATTAAAATGGGAGACTCCCAAGCTACCGTATTCATTACAAATGGGGGACTGCCAAGCTACAGTATTCATCACAAATGGGAGTCTGCCAAGCTACAGTATTCATTACAAATGGGAGACTGCCAAGCTACAGTATTCATCAAAAATGGGAGACTGCCAAGCTACAGAATTCATTACAAATGGGAGACTGCCAAGCTACAGTATTCATCACAAATGAGAGACTGCCAAGCTACAGTATTCATCACAAATGGGAGACTGCCAAGCTACAGTTTTCATCACAAATGGGAGACTGCCAAGCTACAGTATTCATTACAAATGGTAGACTGCCAAGCTACAGTATTCATCACAAATGGGAGACTGCCAGGCTACAGTATTCATCACAAATGGGAGACTGCCAAGCTACAGTATTCATCACAAATGGGAGACTGCCAAGCTACAGTATTCATTACAAATGGGAGACTGTCAAGCTACAGTATTCATCACAAATGAGAGACTGCCAAGCTACAGTATTCATTACAAATGGGAGACTGCCAAGCTACAGTATTCATCACAAATAGGAGACTGCCAAGCTACAGTATTCATTACAAATGGTAGACTGCCAAGCTACAGTATTCATCACAAATGGGAGACTGCCAAGCTACAGCATTCATCACAAATGGGAGACTGCCAAGCTACACTATTCATGACAAATGGGAGAGTGCCAAGCTACAGTATTCATGACAAATGGGAGACTGCCAAGCTACAGTATTCATCACAAATGGGAGACTGCCAAGCTACAGTATTCATTACAAATGGGAGACTGCCAAGGTACAGTATTCATCACAAATGGGAGACTGCCAAGCTACTGTATTCATTACAAATGGGAGACTGCCAAGCTATAGTATTCATCACAAATGGGAGATTGCCAAGCTACGGTATTCATCACAAATAGGAGACTGTCAAGCTACAGTATTCATTACAAATGGGAGACTGCCAAGCTACAGTATTCGTTACAAATGGGAGACTCCCAAGCTACAGAATTCATTACAAATGGGAGACTGCCAAGCTACAGTATTCGTCACAAATGAGAGACTGCCAAGCTACAGTATTCATCACAAATGGGAGACTGCCAGGCTACAGTTTTCATCACAAATGGGAGACTGCCAAGCTACAGTATTCATTACAAATGGTATACTGCCAAGCTACAGTATTCATCACAAATGGGAGACTGCCAGGCTACAGTATTCATCACAAATGGGAGACTGCCAAGCTACAGTATTCATCACAAATGGGAGACTGCCAAGCTACAGTATTCATTACAAATGGGAGACTGTCAAGCTACAGTATTCATCACAAATGGGAGACTGCCAAGCTGCAGTATTCATTACAAATGGGAGACTTCCAAGCTACAGTATTCATCACAAATGGGAGACTGCCAAGCTACAGTATTCATCACAAATGGGAGACTGCCAAGCTACTGTATTCATCACAAATGGGAGACTGCCAAGCTACAGTATTCATCACAAATGGGAGACTGCCAAGCTACAGTATTCATCACAAATGGGAGACTGCCAAGCTACAGTATTCTTCACAAATGGGAGACTGCCAAACTACAGTATTCATTACAAATGGGAGACTGCCAAGCTACAGTATTCATCACAAATGGTAGAGTGCCAAGCTACAGTATTCATTACTAATGGGAGACTGCCAAGCTACAGTATGTATCACAAATGGGAGACTCCCAAGCTACAGTATTCATTACAAATGGGGGACTGCCAAGCTACAGTATTCATCACAAATCGGAGACTGCCAAGCTACAGTATTCATTACAAATGGGAGACTGCCAAGCTACAGTATTCATCACAAATGGGAGACTGCCAAGCTACAGAATTCATTACAAATGGGAGACTGCCAAGCTACAGTATTCATCACAAATGGGAGACTGCCAATCTACAGTGTTCATCACAAATGGGAGACTGCCAAGCTACAGTATTCATCATAAATGGGAGACTGCCAAGCTACAGTATTCATCACAAATGGGAGACTGCCAAGCTACAGTATTCATGACAAATGGGAGAGTGCCAAGCTGCAGTATTCATCACAAATGGGAGAATGCCAAGCTACAGTATTCATCACAAATGGGTGACTGCCAAGCTACAGTATTCATAACAAATGGGAGACTGCCAAGCTACAGTATTCATCACAAATGGGAGACTGCCAAGCTACAGTATTCATGACAAATGGGAGACTGCCAAGCTACAGTATTCATCACAAATGGGAGACTGCCAAGCTACAGCATTCATCACAAATGGGAGAGTGCCAAGCTACAGTATTCATCACAAATGGGAGACTGCCAAGCTACAGTATTCATCACAAATGGGAGACTGCCAAGCTACAGAATTCATTACAAATGGGAGACTGCCAAGATACAGTATTCATCACAAATGGGAGACTGCCAAGCTACAGTTTTCATCACAAATGGGAGACTGCCAAGCTACAGAATTCATTAGAAATGGGAGACTGCCAAGCTACAGTATTTATCACAAATGAGAGACTGCCAAGCTACAGTATTCATCACAAATGGGAGACTGCCAAGCTACAGTATTCATCACAAATGGGAGACTGCCAAGCTATAGAATTCATCACAAATAGGAGACTGCCAAGCTACTGTATTCATCACAAATGGGAGACTGCCAAGCTCAGTATTCATCACAAATGGGAGACTGCCAAGCTACAGTATTCATTACAAATGGGAGACTGCCAAGCTACAGTATTCATTAAAATGGGAGACTCCCAAGCTACCATATTCATTACAAATGGGGGACTGCCAAGCTACAGTATTCATCACAAATGGGAGTCTGCCAAGCTACAGTATTCATTACAAATGGGAGACTGCCAAGCTACAGTATTCATCAAAAATGGGAGACTGCCAAGCTACAGAATTCATTACAAATGGGAGACTGCCAAGCTACAGTATTCATCACAAATGAGAGACTGCCAAGCTACAGTATTCATCACAAATGGGAGACTGCCAAGCTACAGTTTTCATCACAAATGGGAGACTGCCAAGCTACAGTATTCAATACAAATGGTAGACTGCCAAGCTACAGTATTCATCACAAATGGGAGACTTCCAGGCTACAGTATTCATCACAAATGGGAGACTGCCAAGCTACAGTATTCATCACAAATGGGAGACTGCCAAGCTACAGTATTCATTACAAATGGGAGACTGTCAAGCTACAGTATTCATCACAAATGGGAGACTGCCAAGCTACAGTATTCATTATAAATGGGAGACTGCCAAGCTACAGTATTCATCACAAATAGGAGACTGCCAAGCTACAGTATTCATTACAAATGGTAGACTGCCAAGCTACAGTATTCATCACAAATGGGAGACTGCCAAGCTACAGCATTCATCACAAATGGGAGACTGCCAAGCTACACTATTCATGACAAATGGGAGAGTGCCAAGCTACAGTATTCATGACAAATGGGAGACTGCCAGGCTACAGTATTCATCACAAATGGGAGACTGCCAAGCTACAGTATTCATTACAAATGGGAGACTGCCAAGGTACAGTATTCATCACAAATGGGAGACTGCCAAGCTATAGTATTCATCACAAATGGGAGATTGCCAAGCTACGGTATTCATCACAAATAGGAGACTGCCAAGCTACAGTATTCATTACAAATGGGAGACTGCCAAGCTACAGTATTCGTTACAAATGGGAGACTCCCAAGCTACAGAATTCATTACAAATGGGAGACTGCCAAGCTACAGTATTCGTCACAAATGAGAGACTGCCAAGCTACAGTATTCATCACAAATGGGAGACTGCCAGGCTACAGTATTCATCACAAATGGGAGACTGCCAAGCTACAGTATTCATCACAAATGGGAGACTGCCAAGCTACAGTATTCATTACAAATGGGAGACTGTCAAGCTACAGTATTCATCACAAATGGGAGACTGCCAAGCTACAGTATTCATTACAAATGGGAGACTGCCAAGCTACAGTATTCATCACAAATGGGAGACTGCCAAGCTACAGTATTCATCACAAATGGGAGACTGCCAAGCTACAGTATTCATCACAAATGGGAGACTGCCAAGCTACAGTATTCATTACAAATGGGAGACTGCCAAGCTACAGTATTCATCACAAATGGGAGACTGCCAAGCTACAGTATTCATCACAAATGGGAGACTGCCAAGCTACAGTATTCATTACAAATGGGAGACTGCCAAGCTACAGTATTCATCACAAATGGGAGACTGCCAAGCTACAGTATTCATCACAAATGGGAGACTGCCAACCTACAGTATTCAACACAAATGGTAGACTGCCAAGCTACTGTATCCATCACAAATGGGAGACTGCCAAGCTACAGTATTCATCACAAATGGGAGACTGCCAAGCTACAGTATTCATCACAAATGGGAGACTGCCAAGCTACAGTATTCATCACAAATGGGAGACTGCCAAGCTACAGTATTCATCACAAATGGGAGACTGCCAAGCTACAGTATTCATCACAAATGGGAGAGTGCCAAGCTACAGTATTCATCACAAATGGGAGACTGCCAAGCTACAGTATTCATCACAAATGGGAGACTGCCAAGCTACAGTATTCATCACAAATTGGAGAGTGCCAAGCTACAGTATTCATCACAAATGGGAGACTGCGAAGCTACATTATTGATTACAAATGGGAGACTGCCAAGCTACAGTATTCATCACAAATGGGAGACTGCCAAGCTACAGTATTCATTACAAATGGGAGACTGCCAAGCTACAGTATTCATCACAAATGGGAGACTGCCAAGCTACAGTATTCATTACAAATGGGAGACTGCCAAGCTACAGTATTCATCACAAATGGGAGACTGCCAAGCTACAGTATTCATTACAAATGGGAGACTGCCAAGCTACAGTATTCATCACAAATGGGAGACTGCCAATCTACAGTGTTCATCACAAATGGGAGACTGCCAAGCTACAGTATTCATCACAAATGGGAGACTACCAAGCTACAGTATTCATCACAAATGGGAGACTGCCAAGCTACAGTATTCATTACAAATGGGAGACTGCCAAGCTACAGTATTCATCACAAATGGGAGA
This sequence comes from Protopterus annectens, assembly GCF_019279795.1. Taxonomy (NCBI): domain Eukaryota; kingdom Metazoa; phylum Chordata; order Ceratodontiformes; family Protopteridae; genus Protopterus; species Protopterus annectens. The sequence continues at coordinate 875,051,263 of NC_056746.1, read as the reverse complement.
CTGCCAAGCTACAGTATTCATGACAAATGGGAGACTGCCAAGCTACAGTATTCATCACAAATGGGAGACTGCCAAGCTACAGTATTCATCACAAATGGGAAACTGCCAAGCTACAGTATTCATCACAAATGGGAGACTGCCAAGCTACAGTATTCATGACAAATGGGAGAGTGCCAAGCTGCAGTATTCATCACAAATGGGAGAATGCCAAGCTACAGTATTCATCACAAATGGGTGACTGCCAAGCTACAGTATTCATCACAAATGGGAGACTGCCAAGCTACAGTATTCATCACAAATGGGAGACTGCGAAGCTACAGTATTCATCACAAATCGGAGAGTGCCAAGCTACAGTATTCATCACAAATGGGAGACTGCCAAGCTACAGTATTCATTACAAATAGGAGAGTGCCAAGCTACAGTATTCATCACAAATGGGAGACTGCCAAGCTACAGTATTCATTACAAATGGGAGACTGCCAAGCTACAGTATTCATCACAAATGGGAGACTGCCAAGCTACAGTATTCATTACAAATGGGAGACTGCCAAGCTACAGTATTCATCACAAATGGGAGACTGCCAAGCTACAGTATTCATTACAAATGGGAGACTGCCAAGCTACAGTATTCATCACAAATGGGAGACTGCCAAGCTACAGTATTCATTACAAATGGGAGACTGCCAAGCTACAGTATTCATCACAAATGGGAGACTGCCAAGCTACAGTATTCATCACAAATGGGAGACTGCCAAGCTACAGTATTCATCACAAATGGGAGAGTGCCAAACTACAGTATTCATTACAAATGGGAGACTGCCAAGCTACAGTGTTCATTACAAATGGGAGACTGCCAAGCTGCAGTATTCATCACAAATGAGGAGACTGCCAAGCTACAGTATTCATCACAAATGGGAGACTGCCAAGCTACAGTATTCATCACAAATGGGAGACTGCCAAGCTACAGTATTCATTACAAATGGTATACTGCCAAGCTACAGTATTCATCACAAATGGGAGACTGCCAGGCTACAGTATTCATCACAAATGGGAGACTGCCAAGCTACAGTATTCATCACAAATGGGAGACTGCCAAGCTACAGTATTCATTACAAATGGGAGACTGTCAAGCTACAGTATTCATCACAAATGGGAGACTGCCAAGCTACAGTATTCATTACAAATGGGAGACTGCCAAGCTACTGTATTCATCACAAATGGGAGAGTGCCAAACTACAGTATTCATTACAAATGGGAGACTGTCAAGCTACAGTATTCATCACAAATGGGAGAGTGCCAAGCTACAGTATTCATTACAAATGGGAGACTGCCAAGCTACAGTATTCATCACAAATGGGAAACTGCCAAGCTACAGTATTCATCATGAATGGGAGACTGCCAAGCTACAGTATTCATCACAAATGGGAGACTGCCAAGCTACAGTATTCATTACAAATGGGAGACTGCCAAGCTACAGTATTCATCACAAATGGGAGACTTCCAAGCTACAGTATTCATCACAAATGGGAGACTGCCAAGCCACAGTATTCATCACAAATGGGAGACTGCCAAGATACAGTATTCATTACAAATGGGAGACTGCCAAGCTACAGTATTCATTACTAATGGGAGACTGCCAAGCTATATTATTCATTACAAATGGGAGAGTGCCAAGCTACAATATTCCTTACAAATGGGAGACTGCCAAGCTACAGTATTCATCACAAATGGGAGACTGCCATGCTACAGTATTCATTACAATTGGGAGGGTGCCAAGCTACAGTATTCATCACAAATGGGAGAGTGCCAAGCTACAGTATCCATCACAAATGGGAGACTACCAAGCTACAGTATTCATCACAAATGGGAGACTACCAAGCTACAGTATTCATCACAAATGGGAGACTGCCAAGCTACAGTATTCATCATAAATGGGAGAGTGCCAAGCTACAGTATTCATCACAAATGGGAGACTGCCAAGCTACAGTATTCATTACAAATGGGAGACTGCCAAGCTACAGTATTCATCACAAATGGGAGACTGCCAGGCTACAGTATTCATCACAAATGGGAGACTGCCAAGCTACACTATTCATTACAAATGGGAGACTGCCAAGCTACAGTATTCATGACAAATGGGAGACTGCCAAGCTACAGTATTCATCACAAATGGGAGAGTGCCAAGCTACAGTATTCATGACAAATGGGAGACTGCCAAGCTACAGTATTCATCACAAATGGGAGACTGCCAAACTTGAGTATTCATTACAAATGGGAGAGTGCCAAGCTACAGTATTCATTACAAATGGGAGAGTGCCAAGCTACAGTATTCATCATAAATGGGAGAGTGCCAAGCTACAGTATTCATTACAAATGGGAGACTGCCAAGCTACAGTATTCATCACAAATGGGAGACTGCCAGGCTACAGTATTCATCACAAATGGGAGACTGCCAAGCTACACTATTCATTACAAATGGGAGACTGCCAAGCTACAGTATTCATGACAAATGGGAGACTGCCAAGCTACAGTATTCATCACAAATGGGAGAGTGCCAAGCTACAGTATTCATGACAAATGGGAGACTGCCAAGCTACAGTATTCATCACAAATGGGAGACTGCCAAACTATAGTATTCATTACAAATGGGAGAGTGCCAAGCTACAGTATTCATCACAAATGGGAGAGTGCCAAGCTACAGTATTCATTACAAATGGGAGACTGCCAAGCTACAGTATTCATTACAAATGGGAGACTGTCAAGCTACAGTATTCATCACAAATGGGAGAGGCCAAAGCTCAAGAAGAAACGTGAGAGGAGGAAGCAGCAGCAGAGCACCTCTAAGAAGCCGTGAAGAATGGCATCAGCAAAACCAGCCCTAGCCCTGAAGATACCATCCAACTGTAATGTTTGGTAAAGGTATGCACAGAACTCCAGGTAGCAGCTTCAAGAAAATAATTAGCATCTTTGAAAAAAAACATGAGAAGAAGCCACAGCTGTAGTAGAATGAGGCTTTACAGAAGAAGGAAGGCTCTCACCATGAAAAGTGTAATAAAAGGAAACAGCCTTTGAAATCTAAGTGGAAACAGTTTGCTTGGAAACAGCCAAACCGAAAGACCTAGAATGAAAGGAAACAAATAACTGGTCAGATTTTCTGATGGCTTTAGTTTTGTCCAAATAAAATCAGAGCTGTCTATGCACATCTAAGGTATGCAGCACCCTCTCACTGTCAGATTGCGGAGAGGGAAAATAAATAGGCAAATTATTAGACTGATTAAGTGACAACTCATTAACCACCTTAAGCATGAAAGAAGGATTATTATGCAAGAACACCCTGTCCTCGTGAAATATTAAAAAAGTTGGACAAGCCATAAGGGCTTGCAACTCAGACACCCATCTGGCAGAAGTAAGAGCTAACAAAAGAACTGTCTTCCATGAACTATGTTGCAAGGAAGCTGAAACAGCAGGCTCAGAAGGAGCCTGAGTCAATTTTTCCAGGACAAGCCTGAGTCAATTTTTCCATAAATAAATTAAGATCCCAGGGGGGAGGAGGAACAGGCTTCCTGTGAGGTCTAATATTAAAGACGCCTTTAAGAAATTGCTTGGCCTCAAATCTAGAAGCTAATGGGGAACTTAAAGGCAGACAATCAGAAAGAGCTGTTAAGTGGGCCTTAAAAGAAGAATAGGCCAAACCAGCACTGAGCAACTCACACAAATAAGAGAGAACCAAAGAAACATCCACATAAGTTGGGCCTAGGTCATGAGAAAGACACCAAATAGAAAACGTCTTCCATTTAGACAAGTAGGATTTCCTAGTAGTAGGTTTCCTGGCCTCCTGCAATACCTGCAGCATGTCCTCAGAAAAAAGGGTGTCTATGAGGGATCAAAACCCTATCACCCACAATGTCAGTTGAAGCATGGACAGATGGAGATGGATGAGAGACCCCTGGTCTTGTGTGTGGAGATCCACACTGTGAGATAACTTGTGATGATTGCCCTTGGCTAGATGCAAAATAGAGGGAACCAGCGCTCTTGCGGCCAAAATGGAGTCACCAACAAGATTTTGGGAGTATCCTGTTGAATCTTGTACAAGACTCTTGGAATGAGATGAAGGGGAGGAAATGCATAAAAAAATCTCCTTCCAAGAAAATGAGGGGGTGTTCACATTCCATAGCAGAGGACCTGGGACTCTGGCACAAAACAGAGGAAGTTGTCTGTTCAGAGGGCAGGTAAAGCGATCTACCTAAGGAGTACCCCACTGGTGAACAGTGTCCAGAAACACATCCCTGTGAAGCATCCATTCATGGGATTGAGTGAAGGACCTGTTCAGATTGTCTGCCACAATGTTCTCATCTGAAGAAATGTAAGCATCCTTGAGGTCCAGAGACACCAGAAAGGCCTGAGGGAGCAAGAGAGGAAAAAGGGAACGAAGGGACAACATCCAAAAGGAAAATACCTTCAGAAAATTGTTTAGATGGGAGATGTCTGGAATAGGTCACCAGGTACCTTTTTTTCTGGGCACTATAAACATTCTTGAATAAAACCCTTTCCCCCTTTGGGATGCAAACACATCTTGAATAGTAAAACCACACAAAAAACGTTCGCTGTAGAGAACCAAATAAGGGTCCAGACGAGACTGCTGCCAAAAGTTAAATATTTAATGTTCCAAAAGCACTGGATACACAAGAAATGCTTGATACCAAGCATTTCTTGTGTATCCAGTGCTTTTGGAACATTAAATATTTCACTTTTGACAGCAGTCTCGGTCTGGACCCTTATTTGGTTCTCTACAGCGAACGTTTTTGTGTGGTTTTGGTGTCCTTTTTGTTCGCTTTCCATCTCCGAGGTTTGGTTACATCTTGAATAGTACCCTGAGACAAGAAGTCTTGAAGAACCTCTGGGAAAAAAGGAAGTTGTTCCTGTGGAGGCTGAGGAATCCCCATAAAAGGAGGGTGGGAAATCCAGACCATGAAGTACCCCTGCCAAATGATTGACAGAGCTCAAGAATCCTGGGTGATTTGGAGCCAAATAGGAAGAGAAAGGTAAAGGCGAAATGAAAGAGGAATGTGGCTGGGAACATGTGGATAGTCAGACAGCACCTGTTTGTCAGGAAAGGAAGGCTTAAGAATCCCTGCAGTTTGAGTGGCCTTAGCAGGAGGAGTCTGTTTACTACCCTTTTTACCTTTAGAAGGAGGGTGAGATTGCCTACAAACAAAGGCTGGCTTAGAAGTGTAGTTTCACTGAAATATTGGCACAGGAGAAACAAAGACATGCTTAAACTCCTGTAAAGCCTTCCTCTTGTCCTGAAGAGACTTAAATAAACCAGCAGCCACTTCACCAAACAAAAGTTTATTTTCCAGAGGAGCATCCATCAACTTAGCCTTAATATCATCGCACAAAGGTTGAAGCCTAAACCAAGAATATCTCCTCAGAACTGAACCAAAAGCAACAGCCCTAGAAGACACATCTGCTGCATCATAACTACATTTGATAGAATGATGAGCTACCTGAGAGGAAGTCCCAAGCAAGGAAAGAGCAGAAGATTTACTCTCAGAGTCTGGAAGATCAGAAAGAAACTGACAAGCCTGAGAAAGAAGAGCCAAGACATACCTAGAGATATGGGTCTGATAATTAATAGCCTTAAAAGCTAGGGTAGCCAAAGTATACACCTTCTTACCCAGCCTATCCATGGTTTTACTGTCCTTGTCAGAAGGCAGTAACTTGGATAAAGGAAGTAATTGAAATGGCTTATTAGAGGCTACAGACACCACAAAGGGGTCAGTAGCAGGACATTTAAACAAAAAGTAACAATCCTCAGGCACCCTATAATTTATTTATTTATTTTATTTATTTATTTACATTTGTTGACCGGGCTAGTCTAGCTGGATACATATCCCTTTTCAGTAGAGGCCCGAGGAGAAAAGCTCCAACATGAGTAAATTAATACATTCAAAATATTCTAAAAAAAAGACTAGTTTCACATTACAAAATAAGACATGAAAAAAAATAATAAATCGTGAATAATGTAACGTTTCATTAGAGTAGAAGTAAAAAATAAACAAGTCTTAATGCTTTAGTAGGGTTCATGTGAAGTCAATCAAAACTAAAACATTAGAACATTAGGAAACTTGTTATAGTGTTGTTCATAAGATATGGGAGGGTAATTGTTAAGGAAGCAAGAGAGTAGGAACCAGGGGAGAGATGAAAAGTAGATTCAATCAGGCTTTGAGCATGTGCAAAGCCAATGTATTTTAAGGTGGGCTCTAAGGTGTTTTTTATAGATTAGAGAGGATGAGAGTGAGGTGAGTGTATTAGGAAGTTTGTTGCAGATTCTACCCACAACATTGGAGAACAGGGAATCGCCTGCTTTGTTATTAGAAGGGTTGCTGGCAATAAGAAGTTTATTAGCTGAGTGTAGTGTTGAAAGATTTTTATAAGGGGAGATCAGATTAGTAAGGATGGGAGTATTAGTAGGATTGTGCAGGATTTTTTGTGCAATCACAAGTTGATTGTATTGTAGTTGATTTTGTAGTTCTAACCATCTGAGTTGTTTAAAGTTGAGGCAGTGATGAGTTCTGTATGGAGAGCCAGTGGCAAATCTGGTTATGTTATTGTAGCTAGTTTCAAGTTTGGTGAGATTATGCTTATCATCTCAGAGAACACCACAGTAATGAGGAAATTATTATTATTATGATAAGACCTATCAGACTTCATGGGAGCAGGGGGAAGAGAATCCGGTGCTTTACAGGCATTAAAAAAACATCCAATAAAGCAGCCGAGACAGGAGGAATGGCCTCAGGTTTAGGAGAATCCATCTCCAGTAACTCATAGTACCTCTTATGGATATCTGAAACGTGGACACAATCCAACTTAAAAAATTCCATCATGCTAGAGATTGCGTCTCCAAAGGAAATTTCCTCAGAAGGATTACCTAGAGTATGAGAGTTCTCCTCCTCAGACTCATAGTCTAAAAGGAGAAAGAATCTGGGTAGAATAAGTAAGGGATTCATCATCAGAATCCAACTCTTCCTCAGAAGAATTCAATACTCTGTGCCTTTTAGGAGAAGAAGAGGACCAAGGAGGAGCAGGAACCCAAACCCCATGAAGAGGCCTTAACGACAATAAAGCACTAAACAACTCCTGAGTAAAGGCCTGCCACTCCCTTTGTAGATCCCTAGGAGCAGAAGAAACATGATTAGTTTTCTGTTTCTTTTTAAGGGGATATCAGTGCTAGAAAGCTGAGAAGACCCAGATACAGGATGGCATTCCACAACTGTAGTACGAACCTCTTCCCTAAAGAGAAACTGCAGAACCCCTCTAGACCCCTTGGAAACAGTCAGTGGTGGTTCCCCCTAAATGCCTGAAACAGATGCCTGCAAAGCCTCATCGGACGTGCTGCCCACAAGTTCCTTACCGGCCTCCAACCCAGACATGGTAGAGGAATCTGACAAAACAACCGGGCGAGCCTCCGGCTTCATAATAACCTCAGGAGAAACTCCTGGCATATGCTGGACAGCAGAAGATTCTGGTCTTACCTTATGCACCTTCTTCTTCCCTGATGGCTGACCCTCGAGGCAGGAAGTTCCATCTATAGTATCTTTAGCAAGAAGCTTAAGACACTGGTTCTCAAGATACAATAAAAGGGAAGAAAGCCTACTACAAAGAGTTTTAGGGACAAATGCCTGACAAATTGAACAAGATGTATGGTCGTGAGCAGCACCTAGGCAAAAAGACACTTATCATGGCAGTCATTATGGGGAGTCAGTCTCTCACACTGGCATGTACCCTTCCTACAAAGCAATCAGAAAAAAAAAAAAAAAGCTGGGTACTTATCTGCAACAATGAGGACTTCAGCAAACAAGACTAATCACCGGAAAGCCAATAAATGGAAAAAAGGTAAAAACAGACGGAGGTAACAGACTGATGGTTAAAAACAGCGTTCAGACTGGTTGCAAGAAGTTCTGAGGATGATACACCTGAACATCACCTTCATGCCCTACTGTACAAAAAGAGTGTGTAGGTGATGTTCAGTGTACCTTAAAGCAATGGTAGACTTTGGTAAACTGGCCAGACGGTGGGCTTCATGGCAGGGAATCCCCATTTGTAATGAATACTGCAACGGTGAATGTAAGGTCATCTATAGGTTCCTGTGAGCCAGGAAATATACACTACTTACTTAAATGAACTTGAGACACTCTCAATTCAGCTCAATACCATAATCTTAGGTGGCTTCAACTACTCTATTATAGAATGGGAATCATGCACAACCTCAAACTTGCAGACTCAAAGATTGCAGGCCTTTGTCAAGATGAATGTCCTGGACCAGCTAGTGTACACCAGTTAAGGCACAAACATCCTTGATCTCCTCCTCATTAACATGGGGAAATATTGCACTCTCCCGTGTGTAACTTCATCACTGGTCAGGTCAAACTATAAAGCTATCTCCTTTAAAATAAAACCTAGGATACCAGGTAGCCCTAGTACTTTTAGGAATTATTCCATGGCTAACTTCTTACTTTTAAGTAACACCCTGGAAAAATTTCAAGCTCCTCCAAACCTAGGGAACACTGCTGCCTATGCAGAGCTGTTCACAAAAGCCTGTACAATCATGTATATAGCTGCAGAGAGGCAGAAATACCTACCTGAAATAAGCACAGGGCTAAATCTAAAAACAAGCCGCCTGGGTAGAATTCCAACAAGAATAGGTTGTATAACAAAAGGAAGAAAATTGTGGCCCAAATTGAAAGTGCATTTCCCAGAAAGGTAAGAGCTTCCTCATCAAACTAAATAAGCAACTCAAGGGAATAATTAAGTCTACCAAAGCCAAATCTGAGGTAAAAGTAGCGTCCCAGGCTAAGGACAACCACAAGGCATCATTCAGCTTTTTCAAAATATCAAAGGCTATACATAGCAATGTGCTGAACTAATTGCAAATGGAGTTAACTATACTCAGCCAGAAGTTACTGCAAATTTACCGACCAATAAATTTGACTCCAATTTTACCTTGTTTTTTCCAGACACATTTCAAAAAAATACCCCTAACCATAGCTCCACAAACTATCACTAGGTAACAAGTCCTCAATGTACTCTCCGAAGCCAAAAGTACAGCATCACTGGGACCTGATAACATCCTAGGATAATTCTTTAATAGAATGAAACATAGCCTATTGGGCCCACTATTCAATCATAGCCTCCAAACAGGCTTTGTGCCAAGGAAATGTAGGACTGCAATTGCTATGCCTCTACATAGAGGTGGGCCATCCACACACCATAGAAACTACTAACCCATAAGTCTCATATGTAAGGCCATGGAAAGAATAATCATGGACACGCTGAACAACTCCATTGGAAACATTCAGACATTGGTCCAAACCAGTTTGAATTCATCAAGGGTAGGTCATGCATTCTCAACCTGGTGTATTTCTTGGGGAAGTTCAGAAAAGAAATGGATGAGGGGAAAATGGTGCATACTGCCTACCTTGACCTGTCAAAAGCATTTGACATAATACCCTACTCAGACATTGTAGATAAGCTTGCAAAAATAGGAATAAACCCCTACATCACCAGCTAGATAGCTAGCTGTCTCACAGATAGGACATAAGTAGTCAAGAGAAGTGAGTCTACTTCAATAAAAAGGACAGTCACTAGCAGAATCCCCCATGGGTCAGAGCTGGAGCTGCTACATTTTGGTACCTACATCTCTGAAGTCAAGGCTTACATCTAAGGCCTCTGGCTGACCAAGTTTGCAGATGACTGTAAACTAGACACAGTCATAGAATCCTCCAAAGACATAAACATCTTCCAAGAAGGTTTGACACACACTAATAACTGGTACCAAAGAGTCATGGCCTAAAACACAATACCACAAAATGTACAATTGTATCTTTCAGAAAAACAGCAGCCTCTGGAAACTACTGTATTGATAATAAACCCATAAGAACTGACCCTATAGTCAGGGATTTGCAAACACATGTAGACAGTGACTTGTCCTTTGACCATCATGTGAGTACTGTAGTAAGTAAATACATTGCACTAGTTATAAGCAAGAGTATGGCATCTTAACCCAAAGATGTCATTGTTCCATTATACTCAGCCTTCATCAGAAGAGTCATTGAATACAATGATCTTTTCAGTATGTACATGACCAGGCATATACAACAATGGGAGCATCCTCAGTGGTTCCTCACAAAAAGAAAACCTGGTCTAGAAAACATGTCCTACATGGACCACCACAAAACCTTAGCCTTGTATTCAGTCTCCAACAAACTGCTAAGGGCTGATCTATGCTTGGCCTTCAAAGCAGCCTCTGATCCAGCACTTACAGGCCTGTTGTACATTTGTACACAATATAGCATCAGGAACACCTAATCTACTAGCCTGAACCTCTTCTGTAACATAAATAAGACACATTGAAGGGACAGATATGTGGCTCACAGACCACTCCTTCTCTGGAGGAGGCTTGCCATCCATATGAAGAAGAGTTACTCCCTGCCATTATTCAATCACAGTGAATAGCTAACTGTAAAAAAAGGAAATGGCTGAACCAAGGTCTCTCCAAATTGCTAACCCATTATGTTAATAAATGCTCAGGCCTAAGAATAATGGTTTGAGAATAATGAAAAAGAAGAGGTGGCTGGTGTGGCTGTATAGAAATGTGAGGCTAGCAATTAGGGCAAACCATTCTAATTGCTTTCCATTCCAGTCTATCTTTTATCTTTCCTATGTTCTTCACTTTATCTCTAAGTATTAATACCTCCGCCTAAGGACTTTTCTCTATCCCCTAATTATTTTTGTTTTTTAAGGTTTTAATGTTGCTACCCATTTGTCACCTTTTTCATTATGATTTGTAAACATCTTTTTGTGGATATGCTTAAATAGACCCTATACAATTGTATATAATTTACATGTACTAGAACTTTAACTCATTCAGTTGTGGTTCTGTCAACTGTACATATTGTTCATATGCTAAAGCTTTGTTTTATTCAATTGCTACCGTGTTGAATATGACTACGGTGGTGGTGCTGTGGTAGCGTTGTCACCTCATAGCAAGACGTTGTCCCATTCGATTCACAGCTAGAGCATCTTCTGTGTGGAGGCATATGTGAATGGGGCGTGCCTTCGTTGAAGGTTGTGCGTCAGGGCTGGTAACCCAGTACGCAAAAATCCACTACCAATTATTAGTGGACCGGAGTTCCGCTGTGGCGACCCTTAACGGGAAAAGCCGAAAGACACAAACAAAACCATGTTGTATATATTATACATATGCTGAAACGGTTTACCTTTAAAATGTCGACTGTATGTAGTCGAACAGCCACATCACCGAAACATTTCCATGAAACCCGAACCGTGAAAACTTTACAAATTCGAAAAACTTCGAATATCGACATTTCCGACCATGCCACACCTACGAACAAGTGCTAACATGGATCAAAAAGGGAGCGAGATTTTGTGGTTTGGAACAACAGCATTTGAAGTTTTAAGAAGGCGCAGTTTGGAGTTCACGGAATCGGGTTCAACATTCTGACCATCGACGTTTCGCAGGTAAACCTCTGAAACTTTACCTTTTTCAGTTGGTATTGTGCTGTATACATAGTGCATTTATTTACTTATCCTTTGTTGAGCTGGGTTAGTCCCACTAGGGGCCTCTTTTCTCAGGAGAGACCTGTGGTGGTATTTCTACTACTAAGGGGAAATGTGTCCATGGCATTATAGAACTTCCCCCTCTCTTTGTGATAGGCTGTGTGGTTTATATCCACCAGCTGATGCAGATGGGACCTCAGTTTGACATTTCACTCGAAGGATGACATACTCATGAGTGCAACTTTTCCCTAAAGCTAGACTGCAGTGTCAGCAATCAAGTCACCTGGAATGGGGATAGAACACAGTTTTCTGCTCTGGTATGCTACCTCTTGTACCTCTGACAGCGCAGTTATTTATTTTAATTGTTACTGCTTCTCTTCTGTTTTCATTTTTCTATGCACCATCAATTTGAATCAGTTACATTTACTAACATATACTGAAACTGCATCATTTGTCTGTATTTTCTCTTGTTTTCTTTCTTTTTGTACATTTTCTCAAATGCTACTTCCTGCCCCCCTCCCCAAGTCCCCTTGAAAATGGGTCTGGCCCAGCATGGTTAACCCAGTCAGCAAAATTGTAAATACATAGATAGATGCATGCATACATACATACACGCATACATAAAAATAGTATGTACAGGAGGTGAAAAGGATGGGGAGACATGGTACAAAGAGGCTAGCAGAAGGGTAGTAGAGGTGGTGACATCAGTAAATATGAAAGTTGACAAGGAGATGGTAGAAAGGATCAAGAAGGCAAACAAGAAATTTTTCAGGAATAAGGCAGAAAGGAGAAAGAGATACAAATAAGACAAGGCTAAGCAATGACTGGAGGCATATCAAAGAAGACTCGGAAAAAGTAGAGGTCTTCACAAAAAAATGAAACAGGAAGATGGCCCTGCAGCAGAGAAGTAGAGAAGAATGGGTAGAAGCATGGATAGTTACTGGCCTAGAGAGAGAGAGAGAGAGATCAGGAGAATGAGAGAGAAAGAGGAGGTGGAGAGGAAACTGACTGCTGCCAGGGAAGATAAACCACAAAGACCAGATGGGCTACTTCCCACAGTCCTAAAACGTCTGCCCTGATGGAGATTTTCAGCACAAAAGTATCTGAGGAATGGAAGATACCAAGTGTGATATTTTTTCAAGGGGTAAGAAAAAAGTGGGGGATTCTACATGCTTGTTAAGCTAACAGTGGTAGTGGGGAAAGTCATATTGAAAACAAACAGCACCAGAATTACCCATTCTAAAGACTTAAACCTTGCCTGTGATATAAATGGGACCTGCTGGAGAGATAGGTATGTATCCCAGAGACTACCATGTCTATGGAACAGTCTCCCCATCCATGTGAAGCAGAGCTCTTCACTAACCTAATTCAAGTGTAACTTGGACAATTGGATGGGAAACTGGAAATTCATCCCTTGTTTGGCACCTATGTCTCTAACTGACACAGGCAACCTGTAAATGGTTCATCTCCCAGGCCCATGCTTACACTTATCAAGGGTATCAGAACTTGACAGAGATTTGGGATGCATGGCTAGGCTTAAAAAGGCCTTGTGGTCGTTAGCCTAGTAAACACCTATGAACCTATGAAAGCTGATATTATTTCTTGAGGAAAGCAATCAACACAGTTTTGTGGCCAAGTAGAAGCTGTCATTCATACCTGACTGAACATATTTAGAAAATAGTAGTAGATGTAGTCTCCCTTATCTTCAGCAAGGCTTTTGACCTAACCACACACACACAAGGCTTATAGAAAAACTGCAGACATTGAGGACAGAATGAAGACTGAGGAACTGGACTGCTGTGCAGTTGAGTGGTAGGACCCGGCCACTTCTGTTGAGATGAACAATGTTAGTACTGACTACTGGAGCACAAAATGGTTTGTCCTGAGTCTGGTACTCTTGCATTTGTCAAAGACATATCAGACAGAATAGAGAAATGAATTCACTTCTTTGAGAGTGGCATAAAAATCAGTGCAATGACAGAGAATGGGGAATAGTATCAGAAAATATTTGTAAATGCTGAACAAGTGTGCAGAAAGGTGGCAGGTGAATTTCAGTGCTAATAAATCTAAAGTACTAAACTTGAGCCACAACATCCTGATATGAGGTATCAGCTTAGGGTGGGGGGTGGGGGGCAGGAAGCAACCTAACATAAAAAGAGCTGAAGACGTGGATCATATCTGGACTGGACCACCACCAGCAGAGTGAGAGAGCAGTGGGGAGCAGCAAGGGGTCTTCCTGAATAGGAATGAGTGAGAGGGAGAGAGGTCACAGCCAGCACATTGTGCAGACTACACTCCCTAGTTTTCTAAAAATACTTTTTTCATGGAAAGGATTGTGGATCCTTGAAATTGTCTGGAATGGTTTGTGGTGCATAGAGGCATTCAAGAGGATATGGAACAGATGTACAAAGTTTGGAAGGCAGAAAAAGGGATAGAGGGAGGTAGAATGCTAATAAAGGGCAGATTAGATATGTTTATTGCCTCTTACTATCAAGTAAATGTAATACAATATAAATAAAAATGGTCTGAACAGTACTTCGCATTGCCTTTTCCTATAAATTTGATCTAAACAAAAAAAAAATGTAAGCTTGTTTCCTGCCTTTCCTGTTAAGTAGTCTAGACTGTTTGTAGGCTTCTGCACCCCCAAGCCCTTCTGTGTTGGAGAGAAGCCTTCTAGCTTACTTTTGTTTCTTATAACTAGCCAGTTTTCTAGTTTCAGCACTCAAATCTGTTTCTTTGAACTCAGCACTTGTTCAGAACTCATAGTATGCACTACATAAGCTGCAAATTACTACAGCACTCAACTTTCCTCACTTGTCTAGTGGAAAGCAGTTTTTAGTACTTAATAAATAAGCACTTATCCAGGCATGTCTAAGGGTCAGCTCTCAGTGATTTCTCCTGTCTACCTGATGAATCTGGGCATCTTGGGGCAATACAGCAATTGCCTCATGTACACAGACAACCCTCTCCTCCTACCACCCAACACTACAACCTGTGAGAGATGCACTTATATAGCCAAACTGGAAGCAAAGCTCTCTTCACCCAAGACTGGACTAGACAGTCAAGAGGAGAAGGTAAACACTTGCACCACACCACACTCATCACATAGTCCTTCAAAACCTACATCACCAAAACACACACATAGAAACACAAAACACACACCTACATTTGCGGAGGCTCTCAATAAAAACCTGCCCAAGCATCAGGGACATCCAAAGCATAAACGCAGGCAAACTCCACCCCCCAACACAACCCAAATGACACATAGCCCACAAACTCAGTGTGCCACTCAACCACAGCCCATAAGGCATAACAACGAACCCAAAACTCTAGTCATAGGTGACTCTATAGTCAGGCACACTGATGTTCCACTCACTAGACTAAACAAGATGAAAGTTACTGTCAGCTGCCTGTCAGGTACCAGGATCCACCACATAACGCATGCACTCAGGTCACTCCATAATAAGTACAAATATGACACTGTCATTGTCCATGTTGGTGTGAATGACCTGAGATGTACCTCCCTGGACTACATGAAAAGAGACATGGAGGAGCTCTCTGATCTTGTATCCCAGGCAGGTATGACCCTAACCCTGAGTAGCATCCTGCCATCACCCAGAATGATACCGCAGTACAAGGACAAACTGAGTGACTTCAACAATTGGCTAAGCTTCTGGTGTCATTCTAAGGGGATCCAGTATTTGTCTGCCTGGGATGACATGATTGATAGTCCACGATGCTTTGCCAGAGATGGCCTGCACCTGTTGCCCTTAGGATTTCGGATACTGGCTAAGGCTCTTGCCAATCCTATAGTGCCTTTTTTAGGCAAGGTTCAAATGACAAATTCACCACCGTAACAGGTACAAGCAAGCAAAATCTGAGGGTAATGTTACTCAGTGCTAGAAGTCTAAACCTCAAAATGCACTCACTCGAGGCACTCCTTAAAATGGAGAACATTAACATCTGTGCAGTGACAGAGACCTGGTTCAAAGCTCCAGAGAGCACCCCTGCATTACCAAGCTTCAATTCATACCACACATTTCGGCCACCTAACCCAGAAAGAAGCACTAAAGGCGGAGGCATGTCCATATTCATTAAAGATGTCCACACCTCCAGGCTAGTTGCACAGCATAATGCATCCGAGATTATCCAAGTGCAACTAACTTTGGGCAAGACCGCAATCCAAATTGTAGCTTGCTACAGACCCCCCACCATGCCCCAGGATTCACACTCCTCATTTCTTGATACACTGGAAAGTATTAGGGCACAACCCAACACCCTAATAATGGGCGATTTCAACTACCCCACCATTAACTGGGAAAAATACTCATGTACCAACTCTTTTGCTCAACATTTTCTAGAATTCATAAATTCCAACGCCTTGGATTAACTTATTCACACCCTCACCTGGGGCAGCAATATCCTAGACCTGGTCATTACCAACGTGGGAAACTGGTGTTCCACACCAGAGGCCAATTCCTCGTTGGTCAGATCCGACCACAAGCTAATCAGCCTAGACATCCACATCCGACCCCCACCCCCAATTAGGGAAACCATCGTAAAAAACTTCTCCAAAGCCAACTTCACACTTCTTAAGACAGAAGTGGCAAACTTCATGACACCCATGCAGATGGACAATAGAGGTATGACTGCTGAATGCTACACAAATGCACTTTATAAGCACTTACACGAGTGCATGGATCATGCTATCCCTACTAGAACCAAGATGGTATCCTCCAAAAAAAAGAAAGCCAGTCTGGTGGTCCTCTGCCATAAACAAACTCTACAACAGAAGAAAGAAACTGTTGCAAAAAAGAGTAAAATCCCATGACTGGAGGAACTCCCTTGTCAACCTCAGTAAGAAGATGAGATCCCTCATAAAATTCTCCAAAGCTAGTTATGAAAACAAAATTGCCACTGACTCTAAAGACAACCACAAAGCATTCTATAGCTATGTCAAGAATCTAAATGGGAACACTCAGATCTGCTCTGAGTTACAGCACAATGGCACTAAATATACAGAACCAACTGATATTGCCAACATCCTAGCAGATAGTTTCAGTGCTAACTTTACCCCCCTCTCACCCCTAGAGGGCTCATCTCTATACCGGAAGAATGCAAAGTTCCTATAATCACAGCTGCACAGGTAAAAAACACACTCTCCAAAGCCAAGAACACAGCATCCATGGGACCTGACAATATCCCAGGCTGCGTTTTACACAAACTACAGAATGAACTGGCACCCTACCTAAGTACCATGTTCAATCATAGCCTCACCTCAGGCTTTATACCCACTGAATGGCACACCACGACGGTTATCCCACTCCACAAAGGGGGAGCCACAACAGACCCCGGGAACTACCGCCCCATTAGCCTGATGAGCCTGGTCTGCAAGGCCATGGAACATATCATCGTGGAACTCATAAACAAAGACATTGGTAATCTCCAAACTCTGGACCCTACCCAGTTTGGATTTGTAAAAGGCAGATCATGTCTCCTAAACCTGATTGACTTCTTTGAAGCAGTCACCAAAGCCATAGATGAGGGTAAATGGTTCACACAGCTTATCTAGATCTCGCCAAGGCTTTCGACACCATCCCCCACTCTGGAATTATAGATAAGCTCACTAAACTAGGTATAAATCCCTATGTCACAAGATGGGTTGCCAACTGGCTCATGGACAGAACCCACACTGTGAAAGTAGCGGATTCCAAATCCGACATCAGACCAGTGACAAGTGGAGTACCACAGGGTTCAGTCCTGGGTCCTCTCTTGTTTGGTATCTACTTCTCTGAATTGCAGGCCAACACAGAAGATCTTTGGTTAACAAAGTTTGCAGATGACTGCAAACTAGGAGCCATAATTGAAACTCCTAACGATATGGACAAACTACAAAAGGGCCTCACTGAGACAGATACCTGGTGTCAAAGCCATGGCCTGAAGCTCAATGCCAAAAAGTGTATTGTCATTCCCTTTGGTAAAAACTCTGTACCCATGAACTACCACATAGCTGGTAGTCTACTTAATGCCAAAAATGTGGTAAGAGACCTTGGGACACAGGTGGACAGTAGTCTCTCCTTTGATAATCACATTGCCACAGTGGTCAGGAAATCCTTCTACGTGGCTCATCTCATCACAAAAGGATTCTCATCCAGAAAAAAAGAGGTCATTGTTCCCCTCTACTCATCACTCATTAGACCCATTATAGAGTACAACGCCCCTTTTGGTATGTACCTCACAAGACATCTACAACAACTGGAAAGACCACAGAAATACCTCACAAAGAAGATTACTGGCCTCAAACAGATGCCCTATGCAGACCGTCTAAAAAAACTACAGTTTTACTCCATCGCATATCGCCTACTCAGGGGCAATCTCTGCCTAACATACAAAGCTATGTCAAACCCAGAGCTGTTGGACATGCTCCACTTAAAGAAATCCTAATCCCTCCAAACTACATGCTCTAGGGACCTAAACCTTGTCACCACAATAAACAGAACATGCTGGAGGGATAGATTCCTGTCCCAGAGACTTCCCATACTCTGGAATAGACTACCTATCTATGTCAAACAGAGCTCCTCATTAGCACTCTTCAAGAAAAATCTTGATGATTGGATGGGAAATGGGAAATTCACCCCGGGGATCACTTCTGTGGCTCTGCTCGACAGGGGCACAGGAAAATAATTTTCTTGGGTGGCAAAAGCCAGGGTACATTTTTTGGCTAGGCTTGTATGGGCCTTAGGGCCGATAGCCTAGTACCTACCTATGAACCTACAGTCAGAGAATAAGCTTGGCTACACTACAGTCACCCATGAATTCCATTATATAGCTTCAGTGCATACACAGATTAGAAGCCTTGCAGCCTGCAGTTTAGGGCTATAGTATGTTGAAGTCCTTCAGAAAGTTTTACTTCCATATACAATAGCAATTTGGAGACCACTGTATCCTGGATACTAACTATTGCTTAGACACACTGTTAGAAGGAAACACACAAGTTAATTAGGTGCATAATGTGCAGTGAACACCATATACTACAAATCTGTTTAATTACAGAGGCACAAGGCTTCAGGTTACTTAGTACAGCTGAGATCTGTGTGCAATAATTATTCCAAAGAGTAGCATCACTAGGGGTATTCATTAAAGATTTAGATAGATTTGTATATCTGTAAAATGAACAAATACGTCTAGAGATAAGGAAGCAAATACTTAGCAAATGTTGCCCCATAGTTCCTGCTGCCTACTGACTGACATTTGTCCAGGTGTTGCTCCAGAACTGGCAAAATATCAAATGTAATAGAAATTTGGGGAACCTCTTTCTGGCTGTTTAGATTTATTTGGAAAAGATGACAACAGTAAGGATACTTAATATTGATATGTTTTTTGTAGAACAGCTATTTTTATGTTTGGGGAACCAACAGTTCTTAGTTAAGTTTAGCCCTAAAATTTAACAATTGGGAGTGCATCTGCAGTTATTTTGCACTCAATCAATCAATTTGATCTAAAGATGTAATCGGCCCGGGAGAGGAATAAAAAATTTTACTTAGACAAGCAACTCCTTGTTGTTTATGCTCCTCATCCTTGTCCTCATCATAAGCATTTACACTGCACATAAGTTAACCTACAACCTGAGCTAGTGAGAATATGTGCAAAAACAAAGCTTACTGAATCTCTCATACAACAGCCAAATGACATCACAGTATAACAAGGAACCTAAGAAATTATATCACTTCCTTAGGCATCACCATTAGCACTGCAAGTTAACTCACTGAAAAATTCAAAATTCTAGGAAAAATGTTAAATGACTATCAAATACAGAGCAGTTTTTCTCTACACAGTTTTAGAAGCATATGAAAGCTTACCTGCATGCTGGCCCTATGAACAGCACCTGGAAAAGGAAATGATGGAGTTTCTATATATTAAACAGAAGGGTAAGAGAGGTGTTAGATATCTGAACTGCAAATCATGCACT
Source organism: Protopterus annectens (assembly GCF_019279795.1). NCBI lineage: Eukaryota > Metazoa > Chordata > Ceratodontiformes > Protopteridae > Protopterus > Protopterus annectens. Next base: position 875,031,714 of record NC_056746.1, on the reverse strand, counting down.
GTGATTCAAGAAGAGAAAGCAACCCTTTAGCAATGATAGGTTGTTCTTTAGAACACTTGATACTTTTGCTGGGTTGTGGTGGTGCAGAATTTAGTGTTATCACCTCATAGCAAGAGGTTCTCTGGTTCGATTCTGGGCTGGGGTGCCTTCTGTGTGGGGTCTGCATGTCCTCCCTGCACTTATGTGGGTTTCCTCTGGGTGTTCTGGTTTCATCCCACATTCCAAAGACATGCAATAGTTGGACTGGACACTCTAAATTGCCCATGTGTGTGAGTTAGTGGTACCGCCTGGTGGTATAATTGTCCCTATTGAAGTGACACCCTAACCCCATGTGCAGAAATGGGAAAAAGGAATTGTGGATGGATAATAAATAGTGGTCAGGGTGGCACAGTGGCACAGCAGGTAGTGCTGTCATGCAAGTTCCCTGGTTTGATTCTTGGTCAGTGTGACTTCTGTGTGGAGTGTGCATGTCTTCCCTGTGTTTGTGTGCATTTCCTCCAGGTACTCTACTTTCTTCCCAAAGACATTGGAAACTAATTGACCATGGATATGAGTGTACATGTATGTGTGGCATGAAAGAACATTTGTGGTGGTGATGCAAGATGACATGTCATTGTTGAAGTGACATCCTGACCCCATATGCAAAAATAAATTGGAAAAAGGGGTGATGGGTTTAGTAAACAGATGTCATGATACATTAGAAACAGTGCTTTTACAAAGTATGACTAAGAATTTCCACAGCCTCTATTGCTGGAAAATTATACATCCAGACAAAAGGCTAAACAGCATAGCATGAAACTTGTTACTTTCAGTGGTGTATTGTGGATCAGCTGGCTTACCCATCTATCATTAAAGTGACAGGGTAATAAAGAAGCATGGATGTGTGTGTGTGTGTGTGTGTGTGTGTGTGTGTGTGTGTGTGTGTGTGTGTGTGTGTGTGTGTGTGTGTGTGTGTGTGTGTGTGTGTGTGTGTGTGTGTGTGTGTGTGTGTGTGTGTGTGTGTGCATGTGCATGTGTGCGTCTGCAGGGGGAAGGGGTTAAGTGACTGTAGCTTCTGTTAGAATGAGTACTTATAGGACAATTTTAAAGAAGTTATTGCTAACACTGATAGATGTATATGAAGAGGGGTGGGAGCAAGGAAAGACTCCTTACTTATGTCCTTTTTCTCAACTGTTGGTGTTAGGCAAAACAAACTTTGATCTCTCTTTTCAAAATTCTGTCCCTTAACCTCAGTGTCACTGAGTTCAGGATTTAGATCCATAAAAGTACATGTCCTGGTTATACACAGAGGAGAAGGCTACTTAGGGTACTTGATCCCATTTACAGGTGTCAGATAAAACAAATCTTGACTTTTCTTTTCAGGATTTTGGTCCCTGAACCGAGTACCCCTGAGTTCAGGATTCAGGTCTCAAGTATTTTCTTTATATTGAGAGTCCCTTAGATCAGGATTCAAACCTTCGTGAAAAGAGATGAAGCCTGCTTTCTGATCCTATAAATAGCAACTATTGTGTAAGACTGAGTTCTTTACTCCACGATGAAGTGCTATCAGTGTATTGAAATGCTTCCTCTATTACCGAAAACCTAAGGAATCCTTGGAAATCTGTCAGCCACAAGGGCTGTCACATATTGTCCACGATTTCTGAGTAGGACACAACCATTGTCTTTATAGTGAACTTGAGCCTTCTCTGCAGAAATACAATGTAATGTCTGGAAAATAACCTGACTTTACTACCCAGCCATTCCTTTTGCACTTTGTTTCTTTCTTATATAAACAAACTATTTTTTTCTGTATTCAATCCACATTTGGATTTTCTTTTTGTACACTGAGCATGGACGCTGGCCTACATATATCTCACAACTTGACTGATGCATAAAATTTATATTTCTAACTATATTTTTCTAATGCATATTTCTGATGTCAAAATATTGTTAAATCCACTGATAGTTTATGTTCTTTCAGTTTAACTCATCTGTTATTCATCAGAAATACTTTTCAAACCTTCCTCTCACCAAGATGAACAATGTAAATAAAAAAAAAAAAAAAGTTGAAAGCATCCTGTTATCTTTCCTTGTAAATGGCATATTTAGCCTGCTATTTAAGCTGTAACAAACCTTCCTAATGAAGACCATGTCCTTGAAAGTTCTTGATCACATTTTTTAGATCTGTCAGTGTGGCCATTTGCAGATGCAGTATTAATTAAACACAGCATTTCCCTAAGTACAAACACTCAGCCCCATCATGGTTAATGAGCGAGTTTAAGAGAGTCACATCACTCTAAAATTACTTTTTAAACCAGCCTTATTAAGCAGAAAATTAGACCTAAATCACCCTACAACAGCCTCATTAAGAGCTGCTGATCCTTGGCTGTATCCATGTTCGAACATCTTTAATTAGCAAACTGCTGCTCTCATTCCATTTGCCGTGATGACATTTGATTAATCTCACCTTTCACTTGATCTCCCATCGCATGTCACTACTTTCTTATGGGAGACAACATGCTGCCACCTAGATCTGCTCTAATCTCCACAGCATCCTATTGCACAAATGAAAAATGTATTCGGATCAAAACAGGACCTTCTGTCTAAAAGCATCAGAATAAAGGAAGGAAAATTCATGTTTTATAAGCTGTAGTAATGTAAAACTGCACATATTTTTGTATGCACTTCACTTAGGCTTTAAGATTCAAGACTGTGACCAGAGCTCCTCTCATACTCCCACTGTGCTGGCAACTTTAGATCCATTTCATGTATTGGGATGGAGCATTACGAATCCTTAGCAGATTGCAATCAGAGGAGTCCAGGACAAGTACAGCAGTAGGTGCTCAGCGCATACCAATGAGGAGTTACTTTTACCTTATAGATGGCCTCAGTTAGTAAGGAATGGCATTGTATGCACATAGCTTGCTGTCTATCTGGTATTAGAACGTCATCTCTGTCTACACTGATCTCTCACTTTATACTACTGGTAATCACTTATTGTAAAATATATAACCATCAGATGGAACAGAATGGCATTATTTATAGTGACTTCTTTTCTGTATCTGAACAGATTCTAAGAAACTGACCTTCTTGCCAAATAAAGTATGACAACACAAGGAATAGTAGTAATATGGCTGTGTTAGTAAGAAATAGAAACGGTGATCATTTCCTTTACCTAGAAGGGACCTTGGACTGCCTTATAGAAGCATGTGAAATATCCATGATGGCTTGTGGACATGTGAGCCCTTCACATATCATGGAGGCACAGGAGAAAAGACTAATACTGACATGAAAAACAAGAAAAAAAGAAAATAGTGTCTTCCTGGTTGCACTTTGTATTTCAGCCCTGATAGTCTGTTGTCATCTGTGTAGCTTCAGTAGATACCAGATGATGATTTTGGAAGATCAGTGAGGTCACTGAGAAAAGGTAATGCTTCCAATGACCCAGAGACTTTGCTTCAAGGAAAGTTTGATATGTGACTCATGAGTGCAGCCATTGTTAGCCTTGCATAGTTTGCTTTGCTATTTGGACTTTACACATGTGCAGTCCTGCCATTCTCACTGCATTATAGTCAGACTGTAGGCTGATAAAATCAGTCTGTTGAGTCTTCCATCACTAATGGCCATTCATTTCTACTACCATAAAATAGTGTTCTTTCATATCTGAAGTCTTGCCAGTTACTAATCTAAAAGCAACATACATTATTTAATAACGTTAATAAAGCATTAATTTCTAGTACATCAACAACTTTTTGATGATGATGATGATAATAATAATAACCCAAAGAATATTAAGGATTAGAGCAGTCCTCTCCTAATGGAAAAGACACCACCATAGTACTGCAGTGTATTTGTGTGAAACTGCAAGACAATATCCACTCATTTGTTAGGAAAATCTTGCACTCTTTTTTGTTTTTGTTGAAATAGGATGAAACCTATTAGTGGGTTTAGAATAATATAACATGCTCCAACTTAAATGTTTAGTTATCTTAGCAGACAGTGACTAACAATGATATTGTGAACCATCATCTGCCACTGTGGAGCTTTACTGATTTTATGCCTTCGCAAAATAGTCATGAGCAGCTGTAGACTATGATGACATTTGCACTAGTATCTTCATTGTTGAATGCATACATTTCCAGACTGGGTCTACTGGGGTAATAAAATAGAAAAGTAACATGAAACTTTGCTCACAGATTACTTTCAGTTATTAGCAAAGAGTTATTTGTTTGTCACATTAGCTTTACGTGAAGAAACAATGACAAAAATGTTAAGTACTAGTAAGCATACCAATGAAAGTCATTTCCATCTGTCAAGATGACTGGTTGCTCATTTTATTAACTTTTGTGCACACGCATACTAAACTAATTAGTGGCATAGTACATATTGGGCATTATTTACATTTTACCTTGTATTACAAATCCAGTGATTGATCACTTTTCATAATAAATATAGTAAATTCGCAAGCTGGGTATCTGCATAAATCTGTGCTGGCTGTAATCAATACTGTTTTGCAGTAACAGACAAATACAATATGACACAAGTAAAGGCCTTTGGGCTGCCATGTCTTCTCTTACAAAGAAAATGACACCAATTATATGTGAACAATATCAGTGCCAAAGGTGGAAACATTTGCACATGTGCATGACTCCTATCCCTGACAGGTCTTGCTACTGACAGGTTGTTTTCTGTTTGGACCTAGCTCCACCCTGAGAGTAAAAGGCATGACTAAGGAGGGATACCACAAGTGAACCCAGTAACAGTGACATGAGGCTGTTATGGTCAGTTATAGATGCTAAAGTAAGTAGTGGTAAGAAACTCCATTACATATAACAACATATTTCCAGGTGACTGGTGATGAAAATGGAAAATGAGACCAGTCTGTACAGCTATAATTTCATTCCCTGACTCTCATTTTTCCTTTTAACATGCCTGACTTCATTATGCTGTGCTTTCCTAGCCATATGTCAGTTTTTTTCAGACATTACATTCCTACTTACTGATCAATGCCCTGCTATAACCCTTGTCTCCTATTCTCACCCCACCCCCAGTAGGGATGATACCTCTTTAAAAAGTGTTTGATTTGAAGTGGGTTTCTGGGTGATGGCACACAGAGGAGCATCTTTCTGTGGCTGGAGTGGAACTGCAATGTTCCAACTTTGCGGGCAGACAAAAATGATCAAGTTCTGTTCTCATTTTCTTAAGACAGGACAAACATCTCTGCCCTGCTCCTTCCAAAGTGTATGCAGGTATCCATGTTTTATGTAACCATTGTGTAGACTCAGACAGCTATGGTTAGCTACTCCTCTCCAGCTGAGGGGAAAGTTGCCCTTATGTAGGTAAGTCTTTTCCTTCATGGCAAAGAAAAGCCATTTTAGAATACAGACGATCAGCTTTTCTGTTAATTGTGTGCATGGTCATAGGTGAGCTCTAACGGTAACATGATTCAACAGCACTATTTATAACAGTGTTCCTGAGGCACAGATTGTATTTGATGTTAGTGTTCTGCCTTTAAAACAGTACAAAGCCCAGTAATGCATCATACATGGTTATTTGAACTTAAATTGCCTCCTTTCAAAGACATCCAGTATGCTGCCTGAAGTGAGTTTTTATAAAAGCAGTTAAATATTCATATTCCTGCCTTATGAACTGTGGAATGGAATTCAGTGAAATAATACTGTTTTAGGTATATGACAATGCATATGGTTTAACATCTGCACATAATTATTACTAACAGCCTATTGATGTTTCTGTTTTCCTAAATAATAGATGCTGCCAGTCCTGCTGTGCTTTTTGTACAAAGTATAGCCCTCTTTGACTTTACACAGCCTTGAGAGAACAGCGGGAAAAGCAAACAGAAGATCATAGCTTTTAAAAAAAGCTTAGTATGCAATGCATATTAAAAAGGGAGAAAAAAATAGGCCTTGCTTTCTCTTGTACTTAGACAACTAAATGATGTGCATTTAGTTTATGCAGGTCACTTAAAAGAAAAATAGTATTGCAATTCCGCACCTTCAGTCTAAGCACTTTTTCTAAATTACTTTCATCACTACTCTGCTGACCAGGATAAACTAAGAAGAAAGGTGTTTGTTCTTTGTAAATTTGTGTTTTACTTAATACAATACCTTATCCATATTTTTTTTATTTTGCAGTATACACTACAGTTTTGCCAAAGTGCTGCACTGTTATCACTTCCATTATGCTGAAGTGATTTGTCACTTATTCGCAATGAGAGGTTCACACTATAAACCTGGACATTATCTATGCTTTGGATACATCACAATTCCATTGCTGTAATGTTTTCTGTTTTAAAAGTCAGTGGAGGGAGTGCTCATCAACTACAGCTGCTGCAAAACACGGTTTTGGGGTTCTTGGTTAGTTGTGTCATGTGACTTTGAACCATCTTTAATTAGGTGTGTCATTAAAGAGGAATATCGATACCAAGTTTGGTGTACTGACCCATGAGACTAGTTCATGAGTGACCATTTAGTCCCTGTTTATGTTCATGTATTCCTTTTCCTTACTGGTGAGGTTATGGTATCTCTAAGCCTGTCAGAAGGCTGTAAGTATTACTTAGCAGAGTGAAACATTTGGACTTCATAGACTCTTGAGTCTTACTTCATTTGTTAAAACTTTTAAGGGGCATTTTAGTTGTATGCTCATAAACAGCTGTTAGGGATTCAGTTGTTGTTCTGGTCCATTTTGGTCTTGTTATTTTTTAAGATCATAAATGACAAGGGAAGGGAGCAGGAAACTAATGTAACTAATTGTACATGAACATTCATAGCTAATTAAAAAGCAATGAAGTTTGATGTTAAGCAATCTTGATCTGGTATCAGTGTATTAACTAAAGTTTGGCAGACGATCTGAATAGCAGAATGTATCCTGGATGATATAAGAAGATTACCAGCCTCAAAAGGAACAGAATAGGCTGTGCGATCACAACTGTTCTTAAAAATGGATAACTGTGTTTAGTCATGATGAGACTGTGGATAAATTGTATTTATTTATTTACATTTCATAACTGGGTAGTGTCTGACTGGGCAGGTAGTCCATTTTCATTGGAGACCTGGAAAGAAAAACTCCCAAGTGAAGTTACAATTGTTAAAGAATAATGTAAAAACATGGTACAATAAGTAAGGTTACAAATGTTAAACATAATACATAGTACAATATTGGCATGATATCAACAAAAGTCAGAATGTACACATAATTGAAACAGAGATAAAAACTTACATAGATATCAACATCTCAATTCATAGTTTTTTTTTATGATGATGAAAGATATACATATGAAAATAGAGTAGTTCCATAGGCTAAGAGCTAAGTGTGTGGAAAATAAGAGGAGACAGAACAGCAGGGTAGGATTAGCCTAGCCAGAGGAAGTGCAGGAGCATAGCCAGTGATTTGAGAAGTATTCTAATAGTTGATGTTTGAAGTTCTAAGTATATGGAATGGATAGTATTTACTGTGGAAGAGAATTCTAAGATTTGGCTATTGTGTGGCTGTATAATGAATCACCATGAAAGTTATGGGTTTTGATAACTTTGAGCAATTTTTTATCTGCTGACCTGAGTGAGGTGAGATTAATGTGGGGTTGAACAAGGTCAGATAGGGCTGGACAGTAGTCTGGTTCATGGATAACAGAGTGGGCGGCTATTAGCTGATTGAGAATGAGTAAGTTAGGGAGTTCAATCCAGTTTAGTTGTTGTAGAGCAGTACAATGATGACATCTATGGGGGATGTTAGCAGCAAATTTAGCTATTTTATTATAACAAGATTCGAGGTTACTCAAGTCTGATTTATGAAGGTTGGTGAATATTTGTGAATAGTAAAGAAGGGTGGATAGGAGGTGAGTCCTAGCTTTTTTTTAAATTCTCCAAGTTTTGGGGTTTCTAATACCATGACGGGAATGGACCCCATTCCTAAGTCAAAGTACGGTTAAACTTCATGAAATTAGTATTGTTTCAATCTTTGATGTCAGACAAAAGTGCTCTGCACAGCACCCACAATGTGTCCAGTAATGCCTCCTTCAGCAATTCATACTGGGTTACATGGATTGGTAACATATCTAAATACAGTTGTAGATTCTTTTTTATAAGACCCGTTGCTCCTATTACTATTGGAACTGTGTATCTTTCTTTCATATTGTTCTCATTTCTGCCTGCAGATCCTGATATTTTATGACTTTGTGCCTCTCTGTAAACAAGACACTGTAGTCACTGGGTGTAATGATTTCAATGATCAATGCTACTTTTGTCTTCTTTTCTTGAACCACTATATCTGTTTTTCTAGCATCTATCTTTTGAAATGTTGGTAATGGGTGATCCCATGTGATATAAACCATCATTTTCCATGATGCTTTGTGGCTCGTGTTTCCATGAGTCCTAGTTGTATTAAGTCTGGCGTGATTAGTTAGATATGGTTTAGCCCTATACAGAGCACCAAGTTTAATGTGGACTTTTTTGATTGTTAATGCAACATGTCTATCAAACTTTAGGCTGCTGTCAAGGATAACACAGAGAAGTTTTGTTTGTTCTACAGGTTCAATTATTGTGCCATTGGAGATGAAGACAGAGAGATGTGCTTGTTTGCTTTTTCTGGAGGAATTGGAAAAGACCATAAGTTTAGTTTTGTTGGGATTTAAAATGAGTTTGTGATCTGATATGTATTTTTCAATGCTATGAAGGGCCATCTGAGTTTTATCTTGGATTTCATTTAAGGTGGGGGCGGAGCAGATAAGGGAAGCATCATCTGCGTATTGAATGATGGAGGCAGGTTTGGCTGTGAAATAAAGATCATTAGTAAAAATAATAAAAAGGAGTGGGCCCAGAATAGAGCCTTGTGAGAAACAACAGTAATAGGTAGAAGGGGTGAGAGTTTATTATCCTATATGGTAGTTGTTTAACGGTTAGACAGATAACTATAAAACCAGCATAAGGTTTTAGTGCTGAAATTGAAAGAGGCAAGTTTGTAGAGGAGTATTGATGAGGCTTTGATATATCAAGGAAGAGGGCAGAGACAAGGTGTTTTTTGTTTTTGAGTTGATTTAAAGTATTGGTGAAACTTATAAGAGCACTGTTAGTACTATGTTTGGGATGAAAGCCATGTTGAGTGTTAGATAGTAGGTTATTCTTAAGGAGGTAGTCTAATGTCTGTTTATGTAGACATTTTTCTAAGATTTTGGCTAGTGGTGAAAGAATAGCTATAGGTCTATAGTTAGAAAGGTCAGTGGAGGAACCTCCTTTGTGAAGGGGTATGACATGGGATATTTTCCAAAGAAGAGGAATATACTGTCCAGAGATAGAGTGGTTAATTAGAATAGATATAGGGTAAGAGATGGATGTTGCAGCAAGTTTTAGAAATTCACCTGGTAAATGATCTACAGCAAGAGTACAATGTTTTAATTTACTAAGGAGATTTTGTATATAATTAGTTTGGATTAGTTTAAGAGAGAAAGGAGGAGTGTTGAGGTCAGTAGGGGATGGGGGTATGGGAAGTGTGGAATTGGCTGTGTTGTTAAGTAGTGAGGTAATAGAGGTGATAAAATGGGTATTGAATTGAGTAGCTATACAGTCAGTCAGGCAGTTAGTTGTAGGAGCTGGAGTGGAAGGTTTTCTGGAGTTAAAAAAGGAGGTTGATCGTTTGTCAAAATCTTTGGGGGTTATTTTGGCATTTCATTTGGCATGTTTGAAAGTAAAATTTTTGTCTTATTATATATAATTTTGACGTGATTTCTGAGCTGCTGGTAGGAGGCATAATTGATTTTAATTTTTGTTTTTGTGAAAAAGAGTCCAGGCTTTGTCCCTTTGTTTAAGTGGAATACTTTCTTTAGATAAATAGGGAAGTTGTTTGGACTTACTACAAATTTTTCTAATTGGAGGAAGGTTGTTAGATACGTGCAGGAAAGCATTACTGAAGTACTGTAAAAAACTCAAAATGTATTACTTAACAAAAGGCATAATATCTGCAGGGCTGAATTATGCCTTATATTCAAATATATAGACTACCAAATGCATCTCAGCTGAGATGGATATACTCATATTAAATCTGTGAGTACTGCTAATCATTTTGATCCTAGTTGATTTTACCTATTCATTCAATAAATTGAAAGTGGAATTACAGCAATTATTCAAAAGGGTCAGATTTGTGACTAAGAGTAATTTCATGCAATGCACTGTTTCTAAACTCAGTATTTAAACTACACAATCATGAATGTATTTATGAATGGATGCATATATGTATATATATATATGGGTTCCATTGAAAAGCTCAAAATACTGAAATCTCGAATTTCAGTATTTTGAGCCCAAGAAATCAAATCCACATAATAGCGAGTGTTTAGACGGGTGAAACTCAAAACCTCGAATACCAGAGGTTTTGAATTTCACGTTTCTAAAGTTCTGCTATGGTTATGTATTCAGGTAAGTGTGTGTGTGTGTGTGTGTGTGTGTGTGTGTGTGTGTGTGTGTGTGTGTGTGTGTGTGTGTGTGTGTGTGTGTGTGTGTGTGTGTTAAAGGGTTTGGGTAAGGGCTCTGGTGTGTGTCAGTGTGCTTTGTTGCTATAATGTGTGTGTGCGAAAAGAAAGTAGCTAGTGTGGTGGTGTTTTATGTGTGTGACCTCGGAGTGAGAATATTTAAGTAGGGGGGGTGGGGGGTGCAATGGGGCTTGCCCCCTGCTTTCATGTAGTAGAGAGATTGTGTGCGTTTGTGTGGTGGATGGTGTGTGCGTGTGTGTGTGTGTGTGTGTGTGTGTGTGTGTGTGTGTGTAGTAAAACCACAAAATTCAAAACTTCCGGTATTCGAGGTTTTGAATTTCGTGGTTTTTAGTTTTCGTTGTTTTGTGGATTCCACTTCATGGGCTCGAGATACTGAAATTCGATATATATATATATATATATATATACATATATATATATATATATATATATATATATATATATATATATATATATATATATATATATATATATATGTGTGTGTGTGTGTGTGTATGTGTATGTATGTGTGTGTGTGTGTGTGTGTGTGTGTGTGTGTGTGTGTGTGTGTGTGTGTGTGTGTGTGTGTATGGGTCACCTTCATTTCATCGACAGTGCATTTCACTGACAACCAAGTCAGCAGGCCCAATTCACTGAAACTTCATTTCACTGACACTCATTTCATTAAAAATGATATATGGCCTATTCCCCACTGTAGAGCGACCCTGGAGTTAGAATATACAGTAAGGGGGAGTGTGGGGGGCACAGTATACAGATGCATTCTTGCAAGTGCAATGAATAACTATTACCAAAAAAAATTATAGAACCCCAGTATGTGGTGGGGCTTTGCCTCCACACCCCCACAACCCCCCTTACTATATATTCTAACTCCAGTGTCACGCTACAGTGGAGAATAGGCCATATATCATTTTCGACGAAATGAGTGTCGGTGAAATAAAGTGTTAGTGAAATGAACTTTCAGTGAATTGGGCCTGCTGAGTTGAGTGTCAGTGAAATGAACTGTTGACGAAATGAAGGTCATCCATATATATATATATATATATATATATATATATATATATATATATATATATGTGTGTGTGTGTGTGTGTGTCTGTGTTTGTGTGTGTGTGTGTGTATTATTTTATTTATTTTATTGTTTGTTTAGCAGCATAAGGTTCTGATCAGAAGCTGACCAATTTTGTCATGGAAAATACTGACTTGACACACAAGCCAATAAACATTGTAATAATTTACTGACTGAACTCAGTTGCACAACCCAGTCTATAATAAAACTTCATATCTCCCATAGTCAAGACCAAAAGATATTAACTGAAGCATCTATAAAGTGTGTCAAATTGTGACCTTAACAAACTGAAGAAGTAAATCATGTGTTTCCTGATGTTGGGGGGGGTCTCTGCGTCCTACAACCCCGATCTCTATAGGTACTACCCCCAACATCACACAAATTTGGAGAAAAAAAAATAATAAAAAAGAGAAGAAACCCGTCTTTTCTCTTTAGTCTTAGAAGTCTGACCTCACAACAGATTACGGCACATGTGACAGAGCAGGATCCAACATACCAAGACATCAACTACACATAAATACAATTGTACACATGATACGTTTTGGCTCTTTTCTATAAGATGAACTGAAGTGCTGCCTTTCACCACCTCAAACACTTAAATTAAAGTGTAATAGCATCACAGGTCATAAGAATTGTAAATAAAAAATGTAGACAATACAGACAAATGGAAAATATGCCCCACATCTGTAAAATATATGCTATATTTTATGATGATGCAAAAGCTTCACACTGAAAATAAATTGAAAATTTAAATTTCTGCATCTGATTTTTCACTATGCAAAGGCTTTTATACTTGACCATGAACTAAACTTTCATTACATTTATCAATTTGCAGACCCCTCCCCCCACTTTACCTTTTCAAGTTCAAAGGAAGCAGAAAGTTATCCTAACTGGCAAAAACTAAAAGGCATGGAATAATCCTGAATGGGATTTCAAGTTATTGCTGAATGCAAACACACTACTTACACCTGCTGGCAGCCTGGATGAGCATCAATGCAGCTACATGAATTGTGATAAGAAAAAAGACTGGAGACACTTGTGAAATGCATACAGATGCAGGGAGGCCCAAAAAAAGATACCACAGTCTTGAATCAAACCAAAGAACTATTTACTGTAAGACAGAAAAGCTAACCACTGCATCAGCCCAAGGTCTCTGAATCTGGGTAATAATAATTTTTAAAAAAGTAAGATTTCAGTTGTATCTTTGAAATCACTCAACCTTTTAAAACTGTCCCCCAGATTCAGTAAACTTCCATGCAGGAATAGCTTATTCCATTCCCATGCAGCAGGACAGCGCACCATGCATATTCATGAAGGCATGCTGCTGTGCTGTAATACAGACACGGTTCTGTGTATGAGTGCAAGGGGTGTGTCTGAGAGCAGTGGTCTCACAATACACATGCTCCCTGCATACTAGAATTGCCATACGGCAATTTAAATAGAGTAAGATCGCTCATTATACCTCTCAACCCGTCAGAGTAAAAAATCTGGACAAAGCCATAAGGGACAATTGCCACTACATACCTAGAAAGTTAATAGAATAACAGGTTTAGCATTAGCATGAATTTTCTGAAGGGTATGAAGTATATAACGCACACCTCACAACCCATTGGAGTAAGAAATCTGGACAAAGCCATAAGGGACAACTCCAAAACGTTGCCATTACAAACTTATAGAAAGTTGATAGAAAAGGTTTAGCACTAGCATGCATATTCTGAAGGTTATGAAGTAAAAAATGCAACAAATACATTTTTTTTCATTTCTGCAATAAAGTTTAAGAGTAGCTGCATGGATGTGCCCGTTGCTTAGCTATACTTAGCCCAGCTGAAACAGCAAGATAAGTGAAATAGCAATAGACATCCAACATAAGCAATAGTGCAATAGTGTAGGGATTAGAGCATATGCTTTGCATATAATCATTCATGGCTTGAGCCTTACCAAAGCCATTTCCATTTTGTATGTGAAATCATTACAATTTTAATTTATTTATATATTTATGTAGGAAGTAATTTATATTTTTCAACCAGAGTGCCCCATACAGTATAGTCACACAAGAATAAATGTAATGAAAGCACATTGTGGGATGTCAGGGAAGGTAAACAAATTTATAATATGTAATAAATGATGAATCAATCCCATACAGGTGGTAGTCCAATAAAATAAAACATAAGCAATGCTAAGCATTGCACAGCTATGCTGACCAGGTGTAAGCATTGTGTACGTATGAATGCTAAGCAATGAGTAGCCCAGCTAAGTGGATTTACCCATGGGTAAGCAGTGCTGAACCTGCCCCTTTAAGCACTGCTAACCTTAACTAAGCAGATTTGCCCGTAGCTTAGCATATTCAAAACCATCCAATCACAGCAAAGGGTGGGAAATCAGATGTATTTAAATCTTGCAGGCAGGAATACAGCTCATAACTGGTTGTAGCTCCGCACTGTAGGCAGTATGGCAGGTGCTGGAGAGGGCATGCACGTTCGGGTGCAGCACTGGGGCATACAGGAGTCCAAGGTCATGGTAGGACTCCTTGTGAAAAACCATGACATGAGACTGCTGCAGGACCAGTACCCAGGGCTCCCAATACAAATTGAAAGCCTGGAAAGTCTCACCCATGATCTCACCAGTGCCACTGGTATCCCTCGGACTGATGAGCAGGTCTGGAACCACTATGCCAACTTGAAGCAGAGGAAGAGGGAGCTCCTGGAGCAGTGGGTCCGAGAAGCAAGACAGAGGGGTGATGTCCCAGCAGTGTATAAGTATTCATAGCAAAAACTGTTTACCAAAGTCCAGCCTGTGTATGTGATGGATAGGTATGCATAAATGTTTGTTTTCATTACAGCTCCAGCTGAGCGGGGTGCGAACCAGTAAGCCCATGCCAGCAGATTGCAAAGGCTGCGTTGCGAGGCTGGTGAGTAACAATCTAGCTTGTACTATTCATACCAAATAAATATAAAGGAGTTGAATGTCACCTGGCATTATTAAAACTGTGTATGGTTTAAACTGAATAAAGCAGACAATATTACAGTAATGTCTCATATAGGTCATCATATTAATAAAATGTAATTGTCTGTGAATAAAAATCTAAACCCTGCAATGGTTGTGTTTACTTTTGTATGGCATGATTTGAAATGTGTACAGGTTATGCACAGCAACTATAGCTCTGAAAGCATTAAACAATCAAGTTTCATCTGACAAAGTTAGTGTCTCTATAACACATGAGATTAACTGATATTACAAATGTCATGCACCAAGATCTGATATGTGAATAGTAATGTTGTGTTAACCACTGTTTTCCACACTGTGCTATGTGGACAGGTATGTAATGTTGTAAATACAAGGTCAGATTGCACAGCAAAGAGAGAATGAGAAAGAAATCATTCAAGGAAAAACAGCAGTTGCACAATAGCACCCTGTGATGAAACACACACTTGTCATATTTTTAGCAGACACAGCCACGGTTCGAATCATGGGAGTGGTAGTAAGCTGTATGCAAAATTCAAATAGGACTTTTGTGAAAATGTGTAGAAACAGTCAGGTAGTATTAACAAACATTCCCTCTACAGGTCTACCAGGTAAGAGAAAGTTCAAAGTAGCTATAAGAAGGCTGTAATTATACTGTGTGCAAACATACCACTGCCCAACCCAAGGCTATAGTTGTTGTAATAATACATGTAGAGTGAGTAGAGCAATGATCATTAAAGCTGTGACCACTGCAAGAATCTACATTGGCATCTGTCTCTCTCCCCCACCTTATCTTCACCAATAATCTAAACACATAAATGAACGGGTATGCTTTCAACCAAACCTATTGTTGGGACGTGTCCTGTTGGTCTAAAAACATTGAAATGTATTCCAATTAACGTTCCCTATTCAAATACCATCAATGGTGGCCTGTTGCTATCAATGTAGCCTGCATGCTGGTGCAGTGCCCACTGTGGTTCCATATATGTATGTGTTCTGTTTGATATGCAAATGTTCCAAATGTGTTATATTGGGTTAATGGGAATACTCATGCATGCTGTCATAACTAATCCTGGAATGTGTTAACCATTACTAACCAACATATGTTCTAAAACTGCAACATTATAGCACATCAAGGAAGGTTGATCCCAGGGAATCTGCCTCTGCCGCCTCATCTGGGCATGGCACTGGGCCCCAGCATGTCTGAGACCCACCCCAGGACATCCTCGTCTGCTGGTTCTGCACCACCTTCGGGTGGAACTGCCTCAGGGGATGGGGCTCACCCCCACCATGCATGGCGCGGAGAGGATCCTGTCACCCGAAGCCAGGTCTGGGGTCTGGTGCGCAGCGAGCTCTGCAAAGAATCTGCTATGCCAGCTTGAGGGCTGCATGGTGCATTTAGAGGGTCAGCCTGCCCCTCCTGCTCAGCCCCTAGCACAGTCACCTTTGGGGTCATGAAGGTGCAGTGGTAACTGCCCATGGGTGGGGACCTCAGACACACTGTATCCATTTGGGGGCTCATGCCTTCTGATTACCAAACACCCCTCCCTGTCCAAGGCGTTTACCCCACACATGTCATACACCACCCCTATATGCTGTCTTGTCTGTCTTGTCTGTACCTCCCCAAATATACCTACTATCCAAACCCAAAATTTCACTCTCACTTTAAAAAAAATAAAAGGGCAATCTACCCCCCCCCCAAAAAAATGTCACCCCATACTAGCTGTCCATTTTGCACGTGTCCACTGGACACATGTAATCTGGTCTTATTGGCTTCACAACACATTATTGTTGTCCTCACCCCTATCTAAGGGCTTTAAGTGTCCAAATATACCTCCAAATTCAGTATATACGCACAGCTATTGCTGTAGAAGAAATGGACAGCTATGGACCTTCCGTACACCTCTCCTGCACATCCCTAGCTACTTTCCCTATTGTCTTTCCCTCTGCATGCCCCCCATTTCACTACTTTCCTATCACCCTTTTTTTTCTTTTCTTTTAAAGAAATTAGCATGGGGTAACCAGGAATAAGCTGTTTTAAGCAGCAGTAAGTGGGATTAAGCCTGTTTGGGTGGCGCTAAGCAATGCCTACACAGATTAAGCACTTTTAAGGCTAACTGTCTGTAAGCATAGTTAACCGGAAATTAGCATTGCTTACTGCCACGCAAACCCCCCCAAACCCACTTACAACTGCTTAAAAGTGCTTTAATCACTCTGTACCCAACAGCCCTTGTTCTGCCCAGCAACAAAATAATCAGCCCTTGCAAGTGTTGAAACCAGGACCATGCACACCACAGCCACAGCAATTTACCATTAAGACATCTGAGCTGTAGATATGTCTGATGTTTTTTTAAAACATATCATGCATCACAGTCATTCAGCAGTAGGGAAACTGTATTTATATATATATATATATATATATATATATATATATATATATATATATATACATATATATATATATATATATATATGTGTGTGTGTGTGTGTGTGTGTGTGTGTGTGTGTGTGTGTGTGTGTGTGTGTGTGTGTGTGTGTGTGTGTGTGTGTGTGTGTGTGTGATATATATATGTGTGTGTGTGTGTGTGTGTGTGTGTGTGTGTGTGTGTGTGTGTGTGTGTGTGTGTGTGTGTCTGTGTGTGTGTGTGTGTGTGTGTGTGTGTGTGTGTGTGTGTGTGTGTGTGTGTGTGTGTGTGTGTGTGTGTGTGTGTGTGGGTACATATATATATATATATATATATATATATATATATATATATATATATATATATATACATTTTATATATATATATATATATATGTGTGTGTGTCTGTGTGTCTGTGTGTGTGTGTGTGTGTGTGTGTGTGTGTGTGTGTGTGTGTGTGTGTGTGTGTGTGTGTGTGTGTGTGTGTGTGTGTATGTAGTGCAGTCGGACATTGATTGGATCCACACTCTGGACCTCTTAATGCAAGTCTGACCAAAATCTGTGCAAATGGGAATGAAGGGGCCCAAGCTAGGGACCTTTTGCATTTAGTTCCCATATCCCTTCCTCCATAGCAGAACTGTTCTGCCTTGCAACAAAATAATAAGGCCTGCCAAGCCCTGGACCCAGGGTCTTGTAAACTATGATCAAAGCAACGTACCATTACACCATCTGAGCCCTACAAAATAGTGATGACATTCCAAAAATGGAGATGCATGTATGTGGACAAATCTATACATAATACATATATATATAAATATATATATATATATATATATATATATATATATATATATATATATATATATATATATGGGATACGGGCGCATGTTCGACTAGCATATGTCCGAATCACAAAACATTGAACCCACATACACAAAAGCGCTTAACATCGACAAGCGCTTCCATGTATGTGTGCCTGTTTCGTAGATAGGACTACAGTGCGGGTAAGGGAAAATTCCCTTTTCCCCACTGTAGTGCTATCTCGGAGTGAGAATAATAAAGTAGGGGTGTGTGAGGGGTGCAGGGGGGGGGTGAAGCACCCCTGCAGAAGCGTAGATTTTATTTTTGAACTACACATACATGGAAGCGCTTTTCGATGTAAAGCGCTTTCGTGAATGTGTGTTCGATGTTTTGTGATTCAGACATATGCTGGTCTATTATGTGTCCTAGACCCATATATATATATATATATATATATATATATAGAGAGAGAGAGAGAGAGAGAGAGAGAGATACATCCACATTTATATCCACATATATGTATACATACATATATATATATATATATATATAGAAAGGTGACTAAATACATACATATAAATATATATACATATATATATATATATATATATATATATATATATATATATATATATATATACAGAAATATACAGAAATATATGACAAGTACAAAGACATGCAATCAGAGGGTCATGCTGCTGCACACTGGAATTCTAAATCTGAAAATGCACTCACTGGAACTATTCCTAAAAATTGGGAACAATGGCATCTGTGCTGTAACAGAGACCTGGTTAAAGGCAGCAGGAAGCACACCTGCAGTACCAGCCTATAATTATTTCCACAACTTTTGGCTGCAGAATGTGGACTGAAGCTCCCAAGGTGGTGGTATTTTCATATTCATAAAGAATGCACACACCTCCAGAGTGGTAGACCAACATTATGCATTACAGATCCTGCAGGCGCAGCTAACATTGGGTAAGACAGTGGTTCAGGTTGTAGCCTTGTATAGGTCCCCATACATGTCCCAAGACTCACACTCCATGTCCATAAACACCCTGGAGAATAATAGTGTCCAACCTAACACTATCATACTGGTTGACTTCAACTACCCCACCATTAACTGGGAAAGCTACTAGAAGCACATGCCCATCACATCGACCTGGTCCTTCCTAACATGGGTGACTGTTGCTCTACACCAATAGTCAACTCCTCTCTTGTTATATGTCATAACAAATTAATCACCTTTGGAAATCCACAGCCCCCCCCCCCCACAGGTAACCACCATGAAAAGCCTTTCCAAAGCTAACCATGGCTTCATAAAATCAGAGGTGGCTAACCTCACGGCAGCCATGCAAATGGAGACTAGTTGCATGACAGCTGAATCAAACAACAATGCACTATGAACATGTCCACAAATGCATGGATACCACCTTACCCAATACAACCAGGACCCTCAACTCAAAAAAAGGAAACTGATCTGGTAGTCCCCTGCCATAAAGAAACTGCACAACAGAAGGAGGGAACTGATATGGAATAAGGTGAAGTCCAAAAACAGAAAATAAACCCTTATCAGCCTCAATGAAAAGTTGAGATCCCTCATCCTCATCAAATGCTATAAGGTTAGTTGTGAGAACAGAATTGGAGCATATAGTAAAGACAACCACAAGGCCTCATACAGTTATTTAAAGAATCTCCATTGCAATACTAAGATTTGTTCTGAGCTACTAGGCAATGGTACCACCCAGACTTGAGCCAACAAATAATGCCAATATAATGGCTGGCATCTTGAGTGCAAACATTGCCCCTCACTCCCCCCCAAAGGACCAATCACAATACCAGTGCACCATCAGGCACCCAGTATTAATGCAGCACAGGTTAAAACACCACTGTCCAAGGCCAACAATACAGCTTCTATGGGACCTGAGAATATCCCTGGCTGTGTTCTACATTAACTACAGAGTGAACTGGCACCTTACCTGTGTGCCCTGTTCAAGCACAGCCTCACCTCAGGCTTTGTCCCTACTGAATTGTGCACTGCTACAGTCAGCCCTCTCCACAAACGAGGTGTGACTACTGACCCTGGGAAATACCGCCCCAACTGCCTGACAAGTCTGGTATGTGAAGCTATGGAATGCATCATCATGCACCTAATAAACAGGGATATGGGAATCTCAGACTCAGGATCCCACACAGTTTATTTTTGTGAAGGGTAGGTCATACCTGCTGATTCAACCTGGTTAAGTTCTTGGTGTTGGTCACCTGAGCTGTGGATAAAGGCAAGGTGACACATACAGCAGACATTGATCTGGCCAAAGCCTTTGATAACATTCCCCACTCACTAAGCTTGGCATCAACCCCTGTATCACTAGGTGGGAACAGAGGCGCAAACACAGGGGTAGATTGGACATACTGCTGTCACACATTGAGACAGTTGCATATGTCAATGGGTTTGTTGTAACATCCTTCATGAGGAATATGATGTTGGTAATACCAACAGATGTAAGTATTTACTAACTGCATTCTCCAGAGTCCACAACTGATTTACCAAGGACACCAACTGTCTGTTGAACACACAAAACATAACAGGAAGACATGTGGCCAGTCTGGACAGCAAGCCAGTGGAGAGGTATGTCAGAGACATATCACTGTGAGTCGTGACATCACACACTAAGTGCATGTCCTCACAAACCCTGTCAATCTATTAATCCGCCATGTGTATAACAATACTGATGACATAGAATCTGTTCACAAATCTGGGGATATGTCCCCCATGTTGGTTGGCTGTCTCCGCATGTCCTGTCTTGTGACATATTGCCACCCACTGTATGTGAATCTGTAGGCCACCACCTCTGTAATGTCCCTCACACAGGCAAGTAAATGGGGCAAGGCCCACATTAAGGAATGTCCCATATTTCGGAACTAGCAGCAGTGTCCAGGCACACAGCACAATACAATGTGGACACCTACATAGTGGTATGGCTGTAGCAATGCCTGACATCTGCACATCTGTACAGAGAACAGACAGAAAGTAGATAGCCAGCAGATTATGCATTAGGATGAATGTTTTGAAATATACACATCTGAAACTGAAAGGTATGTCATTACTACATGACAGCAGTCCTCAATGACATATCCAAAAAAATAGTAGTTTACAGTTAATATCAACATATCAGATCAACATCCAGTAGGAGATACATATAAACATACAGCTCAAACATCAAGAACAAGATACTCAGTACTCAGTGTCCAGCTTTTCATGCAGGGGTGTATGGTTCCAGTACTACAATCTGCAATCTACTCTTACTGGGAAAAGCACTGTTCATAGGTTCATAGGTTCATACTAGGCTATCTGCCCTGAGGCAATTATATGCCTAGCCTGATTCTGTATGGCTTACGCCACCCCTTGATTTGAGTATACTGTGCCCTTTTTAAGGTTTAGTTTACTGTGCCTCTGTCTAATAGTGACACGGGAGTAATCCCTGGGACAAACCTACGATCCTCCATCCACCTATCGAGATTCTTCTTGAAGAGATTCAGTGAGGTGCTCTGCCTCACATGAACTGGAATTCTATTCCAGAGCGAAGGGAGCCTCTGGGTTATGAACCTGTCCCTCCAGCAAGTTCTATTTATTTCTGTGCTGAGGTTCAAGTCCCTCAAGCATGTGGCTCTAAGGGATTTAGATTTACTGAGGTGGAGCATGTCTATTAATTCTGGATTTGACATAGCTTTGTATGTCAGGCATAGATCGCCTCGAAGTAGGCGGTATGCAACTGAGTAGAGCTGGAGTTTTTTTAACCAAGCAGCATATGGCATCTATTTGAGACCCTTGATTCTCTTGGTGAGATACTTTTGGGGTCTTTCTAATTGCTGCAGGTGTCGGGTAAGGTACATCCCAAAAGGGGCATTGTATTCTATGATGGGCCTGATGAGGGATTAATAAAGGGGCACGATTACCTCTCTTGATCTAGATGTGAAACCCTTCTTGATGAGGTGGGCTATGTAGAAGGTCTTTCTAACCACTTTGGCAATGTGGTTTTCAAAGGAGAGATTGCTATCAACTTAAAAGTACTAACGTAATGATACAATATGTGTTAAACTATTTCTGTCAACCAGTGCACTGTAGCTTGTGTAACATGCAAGTGTGACTGCATATAACCTGGGATACTACCCATGTATGAAACAAATCCAAAGAGAAAAGATTGTGGTACTACCCATGTATACCCAAGTATCCCATACAGTATACTCACACCCCTTGCTATGGTAAC
This sequence comes from Protopterus annectens, assembly GCF_019279795.1. Classification (NCBI taxonomy): domain Eukaryota; kingdom Metazoa; phylum Chordata; order Ceratodontiformes; family Protopteridae; genus Protopterus; species Protopterus annectens. Next base: position 875,009,739 of record NC_056746.1, on the reverse strand, counting down.
AACAGCATATAGAAGCATGTTATGTACAGGAAATTAAATACACTTATTAAAGATGTCATTACCATGCTATTTTATCAGACTGGAATGTGATCACTGGTTATCAGGGATGAGCTATGCTTAGCAGGTTTCAGCATTGCTTAAATGTAAATGCTAAGCAGATATGCGGACTGGTAAGTGAAACCTACACAATGTAAGTGCCTATTCGTTTAACCATATGTTAGCACAGCTTACCATCATGCTAACCCACGCAAACATGCTCAAAGCTGCTCAAAACTGCCTTAACCACTCTGTATCAAACAGTCCTTATTCTGCCTACCAAATAAATAAACAGCCCTTGCAGAACTTGAACCCAGGACCATGCACATCATAGCCTATGCAATTCACCAGTAAGCCACCTCAGCTGCATTGCTTGAGGATGTTTTCTCAAACATTCCCTTCTTTACAGCCAGTTTACAATAGGGAAGAGACAAGTGTGCAATTAGGAAGGATTGATATCTATAAATAAATATATCTGAATAGAAACATACATAGAGAGTGAGATATGTAGGGAGATCCATATATGTGTACAACAATATATAGATATATCACTAATAAATATTGATGCATGTGTGTGTGTGTATATATATATATATATATATATATATATATATATATACATATATGCATATATATATATATATATATATATATATATATGTATATATATATATATATATATATATATATATATATATATATATATATATATTAGATATAGGTATAGATAGATAGATATTACATACACACACACACACACACACACACACACACACACACACACACACACACACACACACGTATATATACATACATATATAGATATATACATACCTATACAGATCTATAAATATATATATATATATATATATATATATATATATATATATATATATATATATATATATATATATATATATATATATATATATATAACATATATATATATATATATATATATATATATATATATATATATATATATATATATATATATATATATATATATGCATACATGTCCCAAAATGCCCATACAAACATATGCTGCTGAAAGACCACCCACAACTGGGGCAGCATGCACAGTTGGATACAAAAGCAGCCATGACACTCACATCTGCCCCCCACAGTCCAAATAAATAAGTGAGCAGTACACTGCTACAAAATCATGATAGGTCATACACAATGGCCAGACATACAACAACTTCTTAGCAAAACAAATACAATGTCTGAACACAGCAAAGAAAAATACAACCAGCCAGTAATTCACACATGTTTATTATACACTGATGTCTTGGCCAAAGCCTTCAAGGGGTAAACATTACCAGAAATACATGCCTTAATCACCAGCTGCAATTAACACCTAATTACATAATTGAATACACAGCCTCCAATTACACTCATCATTTAACCCAATAAAGTATCACAGTTAATATTAATACATTGAGTCTGTACATAACATTGAGTCTGTACATAACAATTGCCCTTTTATAAATGTTTCATCACACTGAGGAACAGACGTTTTCAGAGACTGTACCTTGAGACCCACTACTGTCCCCATGGTGAGATTTATTCAAATGTACAGCTATAGAACTCACATTTTTTCTTATCAGTAATACGTCTGACATGTTTTAACAGCCTAGTTTTAAAACATGTGCTACTGTCCCCCACATAAAATATCTTACAAGGCCATCTAAGAGCATTCTCTGTACACCAACCTCTTGAATGTACAGACTTCAACATGTTTCCCAGCTATTCCCCTCAGCAGGAATTACAGCACTAAATAATGATAGATCAGTATACCTATCCACCCACTACTGTATGACATCTCGACAAAATCTAACATAATTGGTGGACAGAAGCCCAAATACACGGCCATACATGAAATATTGCTGTCATACACCGAGAAAGTTGCTAGTGTTACAGGGTTTGTTGTAAGATATCTCTGCTGAGGGATATAAAGTCAGAAAAACAAAAAGATGTTACTATCTATATAACGCAATCACCAGAGTACGCTATACTGATTTGCCAAGGACATCACCTGTCTGAGGAACAGCCCATATATAACAGGTTAACCTGTGGTCATTATGTGGATGGCCCTGCAGTTGAGAGCTATGCAGAGACAGAACTTTGACAGAACTTTGTCAGACTGAAACCCATGCAGAATTATCATGTGGTGACAAACCCTGTTAAACTAGCAGTATTCCAAACATATAGCAGCAATACTCACATTCTACCCTAAGTCTTGAATCTTCCCCACCATTTAGTTGGCTTGTCTCCACAAGTCTTGTTGTAAGAGGTAGTAGCTCACACAACTCCTGGAAGTCTTTCTCACAAGTAAGGGAAAGGGCTAACAATGCCCACATGGAGTACTCATTTATAGTAGTGTGTTGCCATGACATTGGCTACTTGAAGAACTACACAGCTGCTCTGCATGCAGTTAGCAAGTGGGGAACCCCAATAGGTGCACAGGCCATCACCTGGTCATGAGCATCACCTACAAAACCCATGCTGCCACCTTTTCTAACCAGCTTTATCCCTGTAATGCACAGAGACAGAGAGAGAGAAATAACAAATGAAACATAAAGTGGAAAAGAGAAGAAAGAAAAAAGGTAAGTGGAACTTGTAAGCAAGTAATTGAATGTAGTACCTGGTCTGTAATAATGGGAAATATAATTTGGAGGAATATATATCCTAACAAGACATGCTGTACTAATGTCCTGCTAAACAGCTGCTATGACCATATCATCTGGCCCTCTCTGCAGTGGGAGATATCACAGACATACCTCTCAACTGTACAGATCTTCATAGAATATCCAGATTTTACCATCATGTATTTTGTCTGTTTCTCCTGAGATCTGTACTTTCTGGCAAATAGCTGAGGATTGAAGTCATCAGGTAATGACAAACAACTGAGTTTAAGATTCCACATTCTTAAGAATAATCACCATAATGCTAAATGTATCACTCTATGAACATCCTATTGTTTGTAACAGGAATATTTAAAGTCTGTCCTTATTTATCCCCCCATCATTTTAGGCATTGTCCAGATGTGATGCTCTGAGAGGTTGTGAGGTGGGATCACAGCTCAGGAGCCTCACTCACCCTGGGAAAGGACAGCCAATATATAACAACCACAGGGGTGTCTGTCAAACAGTTGGTACTGTGCCACTGCTAGACCAGTTAATGGGATGTTTTCCATATCCATGTTACCTGTGATTATGAGTATGACATGTTTGCCTTGTAAAGCTAAGAGACCTATCAAGGGCATGTGCATAGTAAAGTACTGGTGCAGACATGTGTGTTGAACTGCATGTGATATATTGAATTAACATTCAACTGTACAGTGTTTTTCTGGACAATAAGCACATTTGTGACTGATATCTGTAGTCACATACACATATACCTGTGTTATGTCAGCAAAACCATTGGCAGGTCTGTGAGCAATGACATTGTAACATAATAGCCTACTTATGACTGTTGGACATCTTCCAGGTTATCACAGTGATATCAAACCCTACTGTGCAATCAATGTACTAATTTATGCTGTAGCTATATTAATACAGTATCAATACTGATGTCCCCTTTGACACCCATTTATGTGTGCCAGTGTCCATATGTACTTCTGTATCAGGTTGAGATGTATGATTGAGCAGCAAGACTGTAACTACACTGTGCCATACTAACATAGAACATAAATGTATACCAGGTATCCCCTGAGCACATGTATGTATGCTTATGTTCAGCTGGAAGACACAAAACTAAATAACATGGGTTTCAAGTATCCAGGTACATAGGTTGTGCATGTTTCACATGTGTGTAATATCAGTGTCAGTGCATACAACAGACAGAAATGTGTACAGCTACTGGTTGTTGCAGTGCCCTGACACTGATATGGGTACTAGAGTAGGCATAATATTCAGCTATTAATCAGAGAAGTGTCCACCTGTGTTATGACCCTCTGTCCATGCCTACCACTACCAGCTATATCCACCCCTATATACAGTGGATATCACAAGTGTACACAATCCTGTTAGAATGCCAGGTATGTGTGCTGTATGACAATAAGACCACATAAAATAATTTCATAATGTTTCTCATCTTTATGTGACCCCTAACTTGTACAATTCCATTGAAATACAATCAAAGGTGTTTTTAGGAAGGTGACCAACTACTGCCAAGTGAAGATATGCCATGATATTAGAGTCCGGACCAAGACGGATGAATGCTGTAACCATCTCAAGAGGTGCATACACAACATATCAGTTTAAGGGCATACACACTCATTCAACTGGCTTATTGTACTGAGTATTATTTCCATATGTTTTCACAGACCCGATTGTTATGGTTTCAATTGAATTGTACAGACTATAGGTCACACTACAGGTGGGAATTGTTATGAAATGAGTTATTGTGGTGTCATGTTTCAATTGCACAAATACCAGTCAGTGTATCAGGATTGTGTACCCTTTATATCCACTGTAGATGTATGGACACAGCAGTACCTGACCTATATATCCAGCCTCCTCCAAGGTAGAGTAATCCCCTTTGGTGGACAGCAGCAATACACAAACCACATAATAAGTTGCTACATTGGCTGTACAGGGACACATATGTGCATGCAACAACTTTGAAGCAAGTCCACCTATATCTGAGCAAGCATGTAAGTTGACAGGTGACTTCCTGTAAGGCTGACTATGACTATAAATTGGACATATCCACACGACCAAGGACAATTGGAGCCATGTCTCCACATATGTTGTAAGTCTCAGATGAAACAACACAATTCACCCTGTACTGGGAGTAAAGAACATCTCATACACCACATGCCATGGATATAGGCAACCGGCATCACACAGGTTAGGTGGGAACATTGCCACCCTGTCCTCCCCAGTTGTACAGGGAGATGTGCACATCAACCACACTCCTCTCCTCAGCAATGGTGAGCATGTACATATTGTCTACTGATGGTAACAACAGCATATCTCCATGGGGCATAATAACATCAGTGTCTGCCTCCTACATGAACTCAGGCATGTGCTCAGAGCTCCAACACACACCACAGTCAAACACAGACCTGCTACCATCCACACACCATCCAAATGGAAGATGCCTACTGTCAACCCTCTACACAGAAATGAATGGAGGTTAGAGGATTATGCAATCAAGTGTCCAACACTGGGGGAATAAGATAGCTCAGGGACAGGCGTGTGAAGCAAGCTGCTATAGCCATAATGACTTGGAGGGTTTTGGTGTAGATTGGATTATTTGCAAGTAATATCCACTGTTGATGTGTATTTTGTCAACAGTATGAGGTCCTGTGACCTTTTTCCTGTTTATGTCTTCCAGGTAACATGCAGAGTGCTCGCCTACCATCATTCTCTGTTGGGGAAACAGACATCATCATCCAGTATGTGATTGGACATTATGCCCTGTCATTTGGATGGAGAGCAGAAGATGTGCAGGAGAGGACTGCCCTGTGGAACAGTGTGGTCTACATGGTAAATGATGCCAGCCTGCACAGCAGAACTTATGAGCATGTGCAGCATTGGGCCACATTGACCTCAAATGCCATGCCTGTCAATGGACTGCTGCTGTAGTGAGGGACCAGCTAGTCACAGGTGGGGGCCCAACCATCCAGCCCCCACTGACACCCACCAAGGAGCTCCTCACAACACTTGGTCCACACGCTGAATGCAGAAACCATGATGCTGAGGGAACCATTGTGGAGGTGGGTGGCACACACACACATGCACGCACGCACACTGGATGAGGATCGTGCAGGTAAGGGCCCACTGGGGATTAGTACACTAATATATCAGACATACATGTATCTGTATTGTATCTACATGAATGTGTCAGGTCTGATTGCAGTTGTGGATGGGATTTTCTAATGCACAGAGGTGCACATCTATGGTGAGGACAGGACATTGTGTATTATTGTGGTTAGTATTGTAGATGTGCAGACATGCTGCATCCATTCTGTACCAAGGCCACATGTGCATCTGCTGACAATAACTCCTTCTCACAACTACCTAGGACCTTCTGGTCATGAGGGCTGGTGAGTATGACATTGTTCTTTTGTTGCCTGGCAAAACCCCAGGCATGTGAAGTGCATGCGATTTACCATGCACATAACCATCAGTAATAGCTATATTGCTTTATGTAATAGCTATATTGCTTGTTGTGCATGTTCACTTGTGTTGCGGTTAACTGTATTGCATCACAGTGGTCATCACTGGGGCCTATCTGGCATGAATTCAACATTCCTGTAGCATACCTCACAACTTGTCAGTGCTAAGATGTCTGGACAGAGCCCAGTAAATTGTGCTGGACAAACAGCCTAAGGTAAGGTCATGTGTGACACATTACTGTTATACAGTGGATATAAATTGTGTACACACCCCTCTTAAGATGCAAGGTGTTCATGTTACATACTAATTAGGACCACAATATAACAGCCCATACTTCTTCCAGCCTTCAATGTGACCCATAACAAGTACAGTTGACTTGTAAAACCCAACATCTGGACTCATGTATTGCACCTACAAGGCTGGCCACCTGTGAAGGCGGCAGGCATCCTATCAGCATGGTGTTTCAGTCAGGTATGATACCTTATGCTGCCATGTGTGTCAGTACACTCACTGTGGCCTATTTGGCTATAATATTACATACATGTGCATGGTTAAGGCACACAGAACACTTCCGACTATGTATAGGTTTCAAATATATGGATATTCCAGACACATCTATACAGAGGACTGTTCAATGGTTTAACCTGCTGCATGTGAGGCAGATGCTGTTACCGCACTATATAAAGTAATGGCAGCGGGAGGTAGTCACCACCCGTGTATGGTATACACATCAAAATGGTATAAGCCACATGAGATATGATCCTCACACACACACACACAAACACACACACACACACACACACAGAAACAGTTGCCAGCATTAGAACTCCTGCCTATCTAGGTATTCCTAATATAGTTCTATGCAGTTATGAGATGTGCCACAGAACTTATACATTTCCATCTGTTCCAAAGGTACTTCTAAGGTGGATGACATCAACAGGTCTAGTAAATTGGAGTGAAGGGATGTGTAAAGGGTAGTACACAGGTCAAAAATGGTATGAGCCAGACAGTACATGATTCACACGTGCATACATATGCGTGCACACGCACACACACACACACACACACACACACACACACACACACACACACACACACACACACACACACACACACACACACACTTGCTAGTATTGAGATTAGAACTCCTGCCTATCTAGGTATTTCTACTATAGTGCTACGCAGTTATGAGATGCGCCACAGAGCTTATACATTTCCACCTCTTCCAAAGGTACTTCTAAGGTGGATGACAACAACAGGTCTACTAAATTGGAGTGAAGGGAAGTGTAAAGGGTAGTACATAGGTCAAAAATGGTATGAGGCCGACAGTACATGATTCACACACACCTACATATGCACACACTTGCCAGTATTGGGATTAGAACCCCTGCTTATCTAGGTATGTCTGCTATAGTGTTACACAGTTACCGCACAAACTACAGAGCTTAATGAGCTTTCACATGGCCAAAGCTGCTGGTAACTGCACAGCTGTGGTAAAGTATTACAGGTGGCAGACAGTCTGCCTTCTGTTTCACCCGTACATCATGCTAGTTCTTTCTGTCTTGCACTTCAGCTAGCATTATGGTTTGGCACTTCACCAGGTCATTGTATCAAGAAGTGTGGCACATCTGTGAGCCATCAGCAGTACTTTTTCATCACAGATGCAGCCCCAGTACTTACTAGTTATGTCCACCCCTCCTGGCATGTTTGAGGGACGATTATCTCTGCTTTCACCCATTAACCTGGTGCACTTGTCCATTCTGGGGCACTGTTGCAACTGACTCATGTACACAGACAACCCTCTCCTCTAAACTCCAAACACTCAGACCTGTGAGAGTTACCCATATATCACCCAATGTGGACATATGCACTCTCCAGCAAAGACTGGACTAGCAGGTCAAGAAGATAAGATCAACACCTGCACCACACCATGTGGAACATGTAGCTCACCATGATACCCACTTTGACAGCCATGACATACAGTGAAAAGCCACACACCCACCTCCCCAGAGGCACTCAATGGATATTTACCCAAACAGCATAGACCAGCAAGGCAAACACACACTCAAACACAGTGACATGGCACATGGCAAGGGACACATATTTAACCTACAGTGTGTGCCCCCAACCTAAGCTCCTAAGGCTAACCACCTTGCATAATACAGTGACCATGGATAGCTCAATACTGATTCACACACATCCGACTCACTAAGTTGAATATGGAGCAGGTAATAGCCAAATATCTATCACATACCAGCATCTAACACATGACACAGCCAGTCATGTCACTCCATAACAACTACAGGTAGCACTCCAGATCCATGTAGGTGTGAATGACTTGGGACAGACCTCCGTGAACTACATGACAGGAGACATGGTTGAATTTTCTGAATATGCGGTCCAGGCAGGTGTGACTGTAGCCCTGGGTAGTGTACCGCTGTCACCCAGAATGATGATGCAGTACTATCAACAGATGATTGACTGCAACATTGGCTTACATGTTATGTGTCATTCTCAGGGGATCCAGAACCTCTTTTCTTGGGATGACATGATTGACAGAACCCAATGACTTGCCATGGATGTCCTACATCTGTCACCGCTGGGTTGCCAGGTACTGGCTAAGTGTCTTGCCACCCCTATGGTGCCTGATTAGGCAGTATTCCAATTGTTATTACCACCATAGCAGCTACACATGTATGCAATCTGAGGGTCATGCTGCTCAACAGTTGATATCTAACTGTCAGGATGCAGTCACTCATAACAGTCAGAGTGGAGGACACATGTCTGCTGTAATGGAGAGGTGGTTCACAGCAGCAGACAGCATACCTGCAGTATCAGGCTATGATGCATTCCACAGTTGGCAGCCTCCACAGGTGGTGTCTCCATATTCATTATGGATAGGAACACCTCCAGACTAGTATCCCATCATAATACATTGTAGATAGTGCAATCCAGACCATAGCTTACCATGGGTCCACATCTATGTCCCTAGACTGTCAATGCACATTCTGCAACACCCTGCCATCTATGATGGTCCAACAAAACACTTAGTATGAGTCTTCAACTGCCCCTCCATCACCTGGGGAATGTAACCAAGCACCAATACAGTGGCCCAACACTTCTGGGATTCATCATTTCCATTGCCCTAGACCAGCTCATACCGACCCCTGGTAGAGGATTTCACAACCTTGACCTGTGTTGACCACTTAAATATGGGACTGTTGCTCATCCACAGATGTCAATCCCTGCATGATGAGATACACGCAGGCTGTAATCAACATGGAACGCAACATGTCAGCCACACACCCCACAAAGATAACCACCTGGCAAAACTTCTCCAAAGCTGACTTCGCAGTCATGAAAAGGGTGGATGTCTTCACTGCAGCCATGGCAATGGGAAGTAGCTGCATGACTGTGGAATCATACACATAGGCACTGTACAAACAGTACTAGCCTGAGCCAGCAGAACCCAGTCCTCCAAACACTGGGAGACAATGTGATGGTCCCCTGCCATTACTAAAGTGTACATCAGAAGGAGGACACTGTTGCAGGGAAAGGTGGTGTCCCATGACTGTTGAACTCCCTTATTAGCCTTAAACACAACTTTGGATCCCTCATGGAATCCCTGACAGGCATCTATGGCAGCAGAGATGCAGCAGACACTGACGACAGTCACAACAGCCTTTGATAGTTACGTCAACAACCTCCACAGCATTAAACAAAAGTGCTGCGAGTTACTGCACAAAGCTAATACATATCCTGAGACAACAGATATTGGCCACAGTCTTGGTAGCCACATTCAGTGCCAGCTTTACCCCTCTCTCTCCCCACAAGTGAAGTGCTCAGTGAATGTGTTTTCACATGCTGCATCCCATTTTCATTCTAGGCATCTTTGCGTCACTAGGATGTGGCTGTGCAGCAAAGCCACAGGGTATGGGAGTGTGGTAACACATCCACCATGTATAGGCAGGGTACAGTATGTGCACGGTAATCCCCGGTCTGTAACACAGTGATTGCTCCGTGCCTTTTCGACTCTTCAGCATCTCTTTTGTGGATTATTGGTCTTGAATGAGATTGCTACACAATTTATTTATTTAGACAGTGATTGCATATGCCTCACAGATTATAGGGAAAAGGGTTGTACATAGGTATATGTTGATTTACAACATCTGTTGTAGAATGGAGAATGGTACATGTTCTGGTTTGGACACATCTCCGATTGCTAATAACCACAACCACAGGGGATATTCATCAACTAAACACAGGGATTACTGTATACACACACACACACACACACACACACACACACACACACACACACACACACACACACACACACACACACACACATTTGCCAGTACTGAGATCCATAGGTTCATTGCTTAATACACATGTAGGTGAAAGGGCCTGAAGCCTCTACAAGGCTAGCCCAAGAGAATACCCTGGCATCAGGACATATGAAAATAGTCCCCATTGTGGCTCAGGAGTATAGTCACTGAAGCGGTCCCCAGGGGTGGGTATTGTATTCCCCATCCACTCATCCAGATTTCTATTTTGGGTGTCCAGTGTTGTGCACTGCTTCCATGTATGTGATTTATATTCCATAACATGGACAGTGTGTGGGTTGTGCAAATGTCCCACATGCATGTTCTTTGAAGTGTGGAAGTGTGCTTGTGGTCTCTGGGGTATGTTGTGTGGACAGATTGGTATCTTCTGATGTAGCATTCCTGACTTCATTTGGTGAGACATGGCTATGTAACTGAGGTTGTGATTGCACCTACATTGACAGTATGATACGGGTATTCAGTGGAGTTAGTGGTGTCTGTCCATACAGGGCATGTGTATAAGGCATGGTATTCTCTTTGTGGGGTACGTTTGCAGACTCTACAGTTGTTGCAGGCATCCAATGGGGAACATGGCAAAAGGGCCACTGTACACATTGATTGGGCTACTGAGGGGATGGAACAGGGTGTCATGTCTTTTACTTGCTGGATAACACACACCCAGTCAGGAGATGCAACACATCAAAGTACTTTCTAATGTCAGTGGCACTATTGTGGTCAACAGGCATTAAGTCCACTGCAATCACACCGTGGGTACTATCTGTGAGGCAATATGCAGGGGAACTACCGATATAGTGGTTGTTGCCTAGCCAAGTGCATTTGTGTGTGATTTGTGGGTGGAGAGTGGTCTCTGAGTATTAGAAGGGTTGCCTATATTGTTCACTAATCCATACTGTCATGTAGTCATTGCACATGGCACTAGACATTTAGGGCTGTGGATTGTCTACACCAACTTCTATGGTGTTTGACAACTGTTGGCCTTGTAATGTGGACATTATGACATATACTAGGTCCTCAACATAATAATTTAGCAAAACCCACTCCCCGGTGGATCCTGTTATTACACAATCACACCAACCCCCACACAGGATGCTGATGACACACACACACACACACACACACACACACACACACACACACACACACACACACACACAAAACATAATAATTTAGCAAAACCCACCCCCCAGAGGATCCTGCTATTACACAATCACACCAACCCCCACACAGGATACTGATGACAGGCGCACACACTTGATAGTACTGAGTTTCAAACCACTACCTAGCTATATATTGCCACTACAGTGTTACACATTTCTAACATATGCCATGGAGCTTATAGGATGGATGTTGTCCCAAGGTACTTCTAAGGTGAGGAACATCACACACACACACACTTGCCAGTATTGAGTTTCTAACCCCTACCTAGCTATGTATTGCTACTACAGTGTTATGCATTTCTCGCATGGGCCATGGAGCTTATAGGATGGATGTTGTCCCAAGGTACTTCTAAGGTGAGGAACATCACCAGCCCTTTAAATACAGGCATTGGGTGATGTGGTGGGTGAGAGATTCCACAAAATACTTTACCCTACATACACATTTACATTTGCCAAGGGTGAGGTTCAAACCCTTTTCAGACCATTATGGTTATGCATTTACCACATGCACCACTGACATTACATGGTTTAGGGTTGCCAACAGGTACTTCAAAGGTGGATGATATCTAGAGGACTGCTAAAGTCAGGCACTGAGATGTGTACTGGGTGTAAATGGGGCCAAAATCTTTGAGGTACTGACATATACATATGTACACACATAAACACTTGCCAGGAATGAGATTCAACCCCCTACCTAAGTAGTTACTGCTATTACATTGTTCCACATTTATCACATGCACCACAGAGCTTACATGCTGGAGAGTTGTGCAAAGGTATCTTTGAAGGTGAGTGACATCAGCAGCAGTGCTGAAGGAGGGGTAAGGGAAGTTTAGTGAGTGTGAATGGCCTCAACCACATTCATCTAAAAACACACACAAACACACACACACACACACACACACACACACACACACACACACACACACACAACTTTACATTTGACAGGACTGAGATTGCAACTGTTACATGGATACCTATTTGTACTGTAGTGTTACGCAGTTATCACAAGCACCACTGACACTATAGGGCTGAGGGCTAACCAAAGGTATTTCTATAGTGAATGACATCAGCACATCATGTGATATAGGCCAATGGGATGTGTAGTGGGTGGGACAGGCCTCATAATGGGATTCTCTCTGTCACTGTCTGTCTTTCTCTTCCCCATGTCTGTGTGTGTGTGTATGTTTGACATATTATATTATGTTGGCCTTAGATATGTGTGCGTATTCCTATCCAATGTGTGTGTGTGTGTGTGTGTGTGTGTGTGTGTGTGTGTGTGTGTGTGTGTGTGTGTGTGTGTGTGTGTGTGTGAAGTATCAATGGTGTACAATTTGGTGTGTGTGCACAGACAGCTGCAAATAACTGATATCTGTAGTCCACTGTGTTGTGAAACATGGGCTTCATTTCTCTAAGTGTAGGTGCATGCCTAGTATGACCTTCTATACTGAGTGTGTGCATCCATTACAGGGAGGGTTGGACTCCAGTTCAGGGTTTTGTGTGCTACAGCTACACCTAGCAAACTGTTTCTGCATGATATCTGTAGATAGGTTGCCAATATGGAGACACAATGGGCTTAACATATGGGGGATACTGTAACTATTGCTGTCTGTGCTGCTTGTGTGACATGTTTGGTTGTAGCATAGATTTTCTGACACATGTACTGTTTCACACTGTGATGTGTCATGTTATCAACTACTGATAGTTATCATTTTTTGCTCACAGTTATTTACCGGGAAATACAAGATGAATGAAGCTGAGACCAATATTCTGAGGCATATAGACTACACATTCTGGCACACACCCGCCATTGTGGAGGGGTAGCTACAGACAATAGACTGCTGGTTCTGTGTAAATGGTCCAGCACCTTGCTAGTATGCTGGCTGGGGATCCCCTTCTTGTGCTTTTCTCAACTTCACGGAATGGCCATATCCTGCTGGGGCCATACCTCTCACCTGTACAGATACACCCAGGTTATCCAGAGGTCAGTTTACATTCACATTGTGGTTTATAAGCGGCTTTGTGGCTATTCATTCATGGGTTTGCAGTCTGGAGTAGTATGGGTGGACATTAGAGTTTCAGACTTCACACACTCCATGACATCCATGCTTCTACACCCCCCACTGTTATTCTCTCCTCCACCTAGCATTATGTAAGTAATATCTCAGAGGTATCCTTATAGTTGGGCCTTTATCCCAGTAGTATTTATGGCCTGATCCACAGTCCTTGCAGTAGGACATGGGGAGGCATGCTACTGGCATTTGTCAACATGGCCTTGCATTTGTTTTCTGTTTACTGCATTAGGTTGTTAGTTGGGATCCCTAACATTCCATATATTGACACTATGGGTGAGGAATGGGCCTTTGCCAGAGGACTGTAAGCCATTTAAGAGTGCTGCAGGCTACATGGGATTGTGGGGTGGGGGGTGCTGCATACCTGCAGACCGTAACATTTGAAATTACTGTACTGGTATTTCAGTTACTCTGTTGGCTTCCATTTCATATTGTATTGTGACCTATCATGCAGACAGGAGGCATATCTGTAGAGTACACATTCGAGCTTAATGGCATATATTTCAGTTACAGACTTCTTACCCTTCAGAACTAGAATGCAACTGCCAGACCTGTTGTAGTATGTCTGTGTAGGTCTGGTGGGGGGCTGTTCACCATTGCCATCATTTGGGGGCCTTAGCCCGGCCTTTCTTCATGCTCATTTACACCTGTCCTGCTCGGTGAGGCTGGTGGTGGATATGTGACCATCATTGACATCCATGTGTGTGACCTATTGACACCCACAGTTTTTTGGGCCATCACATGTACTGCAGTGGGGGTTGTCAACTTGTGTAGTGCTGCCTAGTATGTTGACACCAGTATTTGTTATGGATTTCCTGCTGTCCCATATATCTGTCTGCTGCTATCCCATTTAGTCACCCAATTCCCTTGCATGCTTGCATCCATATCATCCATACAAGTATGAGAACATACTACTCCATTCAGTAATTGATAGGAAGAGTGACTTACCTTGTTGCTGGGCCAGTATTGAGGACAGTGCTGGAGGGCTGACTATGTTGGATGCACATGGTATACTACCTATACACAGTAAAGCTGAGGTAGTGTCACATTTGCCATCCTTTTTAATGTATGTGCAAGTCGGAGAGAGGTATCAGTTCCTGGGTCCCTACAGTGTCAGTGTGTGTGCTATGCATTGCCTCTTTGCCAAGGCCTGGGCATACTGTGCATGCCTCCTTCTGCCTACAGGGGCAGGCTCAGGATGTTCCTCCTGTGAGTCCCTCTGTGCCTGTGCTGGCCTTGGCAATGGTGGGGGGGCTGTGTGGCCCTGCCCCATGCTGTTCCTGCTGCAGCTGTTTCCACAGGATCATATTGTGTAGCATGGCACATACTATGAACATTTGTGTACATGTAGCTGGAGTACTGCAAGTCTCCACCGGATATGTCAAGGCAGCAAAACCGTGACTTGATCATCCCAAACACATGCTCTACAATGATCCTGGTTTGTGCATGTGCCTCATTATGGTATTCTTGTTCAGATGTATGTGCATTTCTGATGGGTGTCGTCAGCCATGGCTCCAGTGCATAGCCAGCATCCTCCACTAGATGTCCATATGGGATGCCCCCCCCTGGCAAATGCCTGATACAGCTGTGAGCAATGCCAGGTGTGGGAGTCATGATAGCTTCCAGGGCTGTCAGCACACACAGTCATGATAAAGCCCTGGGTATTGCACACGACCTGGCAGTTGATGGAAGGGAAGCCCTTGCAGTTTATGTAGACCCTGCCCCGCTCACCGGGTGGTGCTTTGATGTAGATGTGCATGCAGTCTATAACACCAACTACCTCAGGGTATTCTGCTATATGGTGGAAGAGACGCATACATGTGGTCAGCACCTCATGGGCCGTGGGGAAATATATGTGCTCATTGGCATGCTGTGTCATGGCATCCAGGAACTAGTGAAGTACCTAGGATGCTGATGTCTGTGAGACCCCCATGATATCCCCAGTTGGTCTATGGAAGGTACCTGTGGCTAGTATTCTTAAGCCTAGACATACCTTGGTATCCACTGGGATGGGCTCCCCTCTATTACTTCTGTGTTTGAGGCATGGCCGGCACAGCTCAACAATTTGCTGTAGAATGTCCCTGGCCACCTTATAGTGTTCTACTATCTCCAACTCATGTAGGGCCTGGTAGGTTACCCTGGGTCTGTACAGTCTTCTCCTCCTCCTCCTCACTGTGGCCGGTTGTCAGTATTCTCCTCCTCACCACCCTCTGTCTCTAGCACATATTGATGGAGTAAAGCAGCAGCAGCTTCTAACATTTTAGTTAGTTTTGCCAGTTAAAAATCCCCCGTCTGTGTACCCGGTGGTGTAGAGTCTGTAGGAAAAAACAGTCTGTAGGGTGTTTGCATAGTTTATATTAGTGTGCTGGGCTGCTGCATGTGTTCATAGGTTCATAGGTTCATACTAGGCTATCTGCCCTAGGGCATTTATAAGCCTAGCCAGAATGTGTTTGGCTTTCGCCACCCATTTTAAATTTATTTTGCTATGCCCTTTTTCGAGGATAGTATACTGTGCCTCTGTCTAACAGTGACACAGAAGTGATACCCGGGGTAAACCTACGATCTCCCATCCACTCATCAAGATTCCTCTTGAAGAGAGTCAATGAGGGACTCTGCCTAACCTGGACTGGGATTTTATTCCAGAGTGAAGGGAGCCTCTGGGTTATGAATCTGTCCCTCCAGCATGTCCTATTTATTTCAGTGCTGAGGTTCAAGTCTCTCGAGCATGTAGCTCGATGGGATTTGGATTTTCTGAGGTGCAGCATGTCCATTAATTCCGGGTTGGACATGGCTTTATACATCAGGCACAGATCACCTCTGAACAGGCAGTATGCCACTGAGTAGAGCTGGAGTTTCTTTAACCGGGCAGCATATGGCATCTGTTTGAGCCCTTTGATCCTCTTGGTGAGGTACTTTTGGGGTCTTTCCAGTTGCTGCAGGTGTCTGGTAAGGTACATCCCAAAAGGGGCATTGTACTCAATTATGGGCCTGATGAGGGATGAGTAAAGAGGCACGATGGCGTCCCCTGATCTAGATGTGAATCCCTTCATGATTAGGTGGGCTATATAAAATGTTTTTCTAACCACTTTGGCCACGTGGTTGTCAAATGAGAGATTGCTATCAACATGGGTCCCCAGGTCCCTAATTACTTCTTCTGTACTTAATGGATTACCACCTATGTGGTAATTTGTGGCACTGTTTTTGCCAAAGGGGATGACTATACACTTTTTGGCATTTAGCTTGAGACCATGGCTCTGGCACCAGTTGTCTGTTTCTATGAGGCCCTTTTTGGAGGATGCTTGTGTCGGCTGGAGAATCGATTATGGCGCCCAGTTTGCAGTCATCTGTGAACTTGGTCAGCCACAGTCCTTCCGTGTTGGCCTGTACCTCCGAGAAATATATACCGAACAAGAGAGGTCCCAGGACTGAGCCTTGTGGGACACCACTTGTAAATGGTTTGGAGTCTGACATGGCTCCAGCAATTCTAACCATGTGGGTTCTGTCCTTGAGCCAATTTGCAATCCATCTAGTGGCATAGTGGTTTATATTTAAGCTGGTGAGCTTATCTATAATGCCCGAGTGGGGTATTGTATCGAAGGCTTTTGCGAGGTCCAGGTAGGCTGTGTGGACCACCTTCCCCTCGTCAATGGCCTTGGTGACTGTTTCAAGGAAATCAACCAGGTTTAAGAGGCAGGATCTGCTCTTAACAAAGCAGAACTGGGTAGGATCCAGTGTTTGTAGGTCCCCAATATCTTTATTTATGAGGTCCATGATGATCCTTTCCATAGCTTTGCAGACCAAGCTAGTCAGGCTTATGGGGCGATAGTTTCCAGGATCCGTTGAGGCACCACCTTTATGGAGAAGGACCACTGTTGCTGTACGCCACTCTTTGGGCACATATCCTGTAGTAAGGCTGAGACTGAACAGTAGTTTTATGTTTGGGTTTAGCTCTTCTTGGAGTTCATATAGGACGCAGCCCGGGACACCGTCTGGTCCCATTGATGCTGTGTTTTTTGCTTTGGAGAGGGCAGCTCTTACCTGAGCATCTGAGATGTCAGGGGGGCAGCACTCTGCTGGGATAGATATTTGCCCTTTTGGTGGGGAGGGGGGGAGAAGTTTGCGCTGAACCTGTCAGCTAGGATGTTGGCAATGTCTGTGGGTTCGGTGTATTTTTGTCATTTTGGACTAATTCTGAGCATATCTGGGAATTACCACCCAGGTTCCTAACATAACTAAAGGAAGCCTTGTGATTATCCTTAGTGTCCTGTGCAATTTGTCTCTCGAAGCTGGCCTTAGACAATTTTATGTGTGCCCGTAGTTTTTTGCTAATACTGATCAGTGATGCCTTCCCTTTTTGGGATTTTGCTCTATCATTTAGTAGCTTCCTCCTTCTATTGTATAGTTTGTTTATGGCTGGGATCCACCAGACAGGACGTCTGCCTTTGGAGGATTGGGTCTTGGTTTTATTTGGGATCGCATGATCCATGCATTCCTGAAGGTGTTCATAGAATGCGTTTATAAAGGATTCTGTGGTCTGGGCCATATTTTCCACAGGTCCGGGGGCTTTGAAGGATTCCACCTCAGTTTTGAGGAGTGTGAAATTTGCTTTAGAGAAGCTTTTCACTGTGGTTTTCTGGGCAGGGGGTGGGGTCGGGATGTGAATATCCAGTGAGATTAGTTTATGGTCTGATCTTACCAGTGAGGGATACACTTCTGGTCTGGAGCATAGAGTCCCCATGTTGGTGATGATCAGGTCCAGTATGTTTTCCCCTCTTGTGGGAGTGGTAACAAGTTGTTCCATAGCATTTGAGTTTATAAATTCTAGGAACCTTTGGGCTAGGGTGTTGGAGCTAGAGTAATGCTCCCAGTCTATGTTTGGGTAGTTGAAGTCGCCCAATATAATGGTGTTTGGAGAGACCTTCATATTTTCCAGTGTTCTCAGGAAGGCCGAGTGGGGTTCCTGGGTTTGGGAGGGTGATCTGTTGCAGGCTATAAACTGGAAGGCAGTTTTACCCACTGTTAGTTGCACATGGATGGTCTCTGATGCTTCATGCTTTGCCACCAACGTGGAGGTGTGGATATCTTTGATGAATATCAATACTCCCCCTCCTTTTGTGGTTCGGTCCAAGTTTTGGGGCCCAAAAGCATGGTATGAGGTATAACCTGGTAGTGCTGGGGTGCTCTCGGGAGCCCTGAACCAGGTTTCTGTTACTGCACAGATATCGATGTTCTCCATGCTAAGGAGAGTTTTGAGTGTGTGCATCTTGAGGTTTAGACTTCTGGAGTTGAGTAGCATTACTCTTAGTTTCTTATCCCTTGTGATACCTATGGAGGTGGGTTTGTCTTTTGAGCCTTGCCTAAAAAGGCACTATGGGGTAGCAAGAGCCTTTGCCAATATCCGAAAGCCCAGGGGTGACAGGTGCAAGCCATCCCTAGCGAAGCATCGTGGCTTGTCGAGCATATCATCCCAAGCTGACAGGCATTGGATCCCCTTTGAATGACACCAGTACTTAAGCCAATTGTTGAAATTGATCATCTTGTCTTCATATTGTAGCATCATTCTTGGTGAGGGTAAGATGCTACTCAAGGTCAGGGTCATACCGGCCTGGGCTACATGCTCAGAGAGCTCCTTTATGTCTCTTTTCATGTAGTCCAGGGAGGTACGTCTCAGGTCATTCACACCAGCATGGACAATGACTGAGTCATATTTGTACTTGCCTTGGAGTGACCTGAGTGCTTGTGTTATGTGGCAGATCCTAGCGCCCGACAGGCTGCTCACCATGACCCTCTCCTTGTTCAGCCTGGTGAGCGGGACGTCAGTGTGCCTGACGATAAAGTCACCTATTACAAGTGTATCAGGTGTGTTGTTTAGTCTTAAGGGCTGTGACTGTTCGGCACACTGGCATTGTGAGATATGTGCTACACGTGTTTTGTTTTGGGGTAGCGGCTGCTTGGGTGTCTGCTTTGGAGGTCTCTGCTGCTTCTGCAGATCTTTTTTTAACGCCTCTGAGTATGTTTTTGTGTGATTATGTGTTTGGTTTGCTGTCGTGGTAGGTCTATGTGAGGCTGGAATTGCAGTGAGTGTGGTTTCCTTCTCCTCCTGACTGGTTATGCCAGTACTGAGTTGAGAGAGCTTAGCCTCCAGTTTGGCTATATGGTTGCATCTCTCACATGTGTTGGAATTTGTTGGGAGGAGGAGAGGGTTGTCTGTGTACATGAGGCAGTTGTAACATTGCCTCAAGATTCACAGATTCACCAGATGGACCGGAGAGGAGATTGACAACTGACCTTTGGACATGCTAGAATAATATTGGGAATTCCTTAATAATTGAAAACCAGGGCCAGTGGGGAGTGAGGGTGTAGTTCTTTTAATTTTTAGTGCTGACATATAATTGCTTTAGTGAGCAAGTGCCAGGTAACTTAAGTGCAATGTGTTACAGGTAACTTAAATGCAAAAACGACAAACAGTAACTTTCTTTCAAGTGAAACAAGGAAATAAGTACAGTAAGCAATGCAGATATCACTAGTGATCCACAGAAGCGCTGAGAAACCACGTATTAGGTGGAATTAGTGTTCCAGGGAAATAACAAGCAAACAAACAACAAGCATATAAACAAAGCTAGATTCAGCAGGCCTGGATCTAGTCTATGCTACAGCAAACAAGGTGTACCAATTTCAGTAAGATACAGTTCAAATATTCAGGCACTATAAACCTTTAACCAGAAATTCCCAGCTCAGAAGGGCAGAGTCCAGCCTCTTCTCCCACAAGAGTGCAGACCACAAACCTTCTTAATGTAAAATAACTAGCCTGTTATAATAATATGTGTAATTGACTGATTCTGATACATTCCACCTGCTATGCCAGTTCTCCTTCATTGCTTTCCTACTGCTGTTTCCCCATCCCAATTCCTCCCTATTTAAGCCCTGAGGTGTACCATGCATACCCATTCCTCATATGTAAACAGTGCTGCCATTTCCTCTTTTTTTTATTTTTGTTTAAATCCTGGTGCACGGCACGCACACCTGTTTAGGCTATATACACAGTGCTCATACACATATAACAAACCCCCTTCCTTAGCTGTGCTTAGCTAAGGGCAGACATGGGTCACAGAGCTCCAATGAGCTTACAGCAAGCATAACACACACCCTTATGAAGTCATCCAGCTCTTAGACTTGCAGTGTCGTATTGCTACACCTACACGGTTTGGTATAAGCTGACACTTTGAAGAAATCTGTGATTCAGTATAACTCCACTCATTTGCATACCCCAGTGTGTAGGTCATTAGCTACTGCACTTAAACGGACCCTTTCCCCTTGACAACCAGTGCTCCCTGGTATTGTTTACATTCTGCATACCATTGACTATAATGGCAAAATGCAGAATTAACTTAAAATTGACTTTTCTCGTTTTTTTTTTTTTTTTTTTTCAGCACTATCCCGTTTGTGCACAGCTGCCCTAAGCTTAAACGGCCGAGAAGAAATGTATTCGGTTACTAACTGAATACATTTCTGCAGTGACACTGTTCTAGAACAGAGACCTGGCAGTTTGGTGGATCACAAAAATCACCTCATTTGCATGTTTTTCACCAGCAAATGAGGTGATTTGCATATTTGCCAGTTTCCCGTGCTTGAACAGTGCAATTAATGTCGCTCGTACACGTGAAAACGGCACTTTCCTGGATTGGTCGGCGGGCATTTTCCATGCAGGAGTTCCTACACTGTTCCTGCATGGAAAATCAGCCTTCATGAATCCCGGGGTTTGTCTTTGAAATACATGAACTGAACTGCATTTTTAAGAATCTGATGTTTTTTACCTGTAAGCATTACTGCAAAGAATTGTTCATCTCTTTAACACTGTATATGTTTGGGCAAGCTAAATAGTGCAGCTAAGACATGAGTAGCCTGACAGATTAACTCAGGGGGTTGCAGCATAGCACTTTAGTGAGGCCTGGGTTTGATTCCTTTAATTTCCATCAGTAAAGTCTGTGACAGGGACAGTCACTTACAGTGCTCCATGGCTGTCCCTTGAAAGAGGCACTTGTGAAAATAAAATAAATCACTTTTACTGTGTCATTTGATTAGCTACAGTACTTCTCGTGACATACCAGTTTTTGGCTGGCATAAAAGTACAAGCATTCTGAACGTGCACTGTACTAAACAGTAAGCAGCCTGCTGTGTGATGTGGCATGTAACTGTCCTGCTATGTAGCAGGTGATATAGCTCTGTTAGTCCAAGAAAAGAACTGCATAATAAAGTAATTGAGCTGCAATATGGAAGGAAGAAACATTTGTAGATGCAAAAAAAATGCAAAAAGATGCAATTGTTGTATCTTAATGTGCATGAGCAGAGTGTTCAACATTGAACGAAAGGAAGGCATGTATGCTGCATTACTGCCACACAGGCAGTGGCAGACAGTCCAAGGGGGGGCCAGAACAGCAATGTGCAACCAGGCTCATCATATAAAAGGGAAGGAAAGAAGACAGTCAAGCTTAAAAGGGAGAATAACAACCAAGGAAAAGTACACAAGGGTGACTATAAGGAATGACAGGTGGGAAAGGAAGAAGGGCATTTTTGTGGGAAAGACTTCCATTTGTAATATAAGAAGATGAAAGGTACTTGAGGAAGGATGGAGAGTGAGAGTTACAATAAGGGAGGTAGTTAGAGGTAGACACGCTAATATAAAAGATGAGGAGAACTGTGGATGGACAGACATACAAACAAGAGGTGGACACCTGGTGATATGGAGGTTTGGACAACAAATGAAGTATGGGGAATGGCACATCAGGCAAAACAGGTGGATGAGGAATAGGGCAGGGTACATGGTGGATGCCTTGAATGCCCAGAGACTAGCCCATTTAGACATTAATCAACTCCATAGCTGATTTCATGTGTAGTTTCTGTATCCAATGACCTGATGATCAGGTCCTGGCCAGTCATGTGACTTGATCAGCCATGTTAAAAGAGATTCCATGGTGAGGAGGTGGGCATTCAACTGTTTGTCCACTTCAGATGACACCAGCCTCTACATCTGACATTGGAAAACCACAGAGGACCCCTTTGGGCTCCTATCTGAAGAAAAATAAGAGCTTCCATTCCTCTGCTAAGAACTGGCCGTGGAGGCCACCAGTGAGCCATCTGGATCATGTTTAGCAGGGTGAGCTCTCCATTGTTAAATGGCAACTCTGTTGGCTTCTAGAAACCCAGAATCAAAGGTATCACTCTCACTACTCCTCTTTCACAACTACAACTGGACTTAGAGAAGGAAATGAGAGAAGTGAACTCAGTAATATACACTTATGTTGCACATAGCTTATGCACCTAAGTGCCAGGAAAGATACTCTTGCCTTCGTTGACAACCACCTTGCTATCATGGCATTCTTCAGTCACTATAAAACAAAGTTGGAAGTAATAAGTGCACCACCAGACCTGCTAATAGAAAGTGAAAAAAAAAAAAAAAGCTTTACGGTAAAACTTTGGCTCTTTCACCTAACCTCTGCCTCACACTTTTAAAGCAGGTCAGGGTGGTTTCTACTATAGGTCACAGTATTAATACCTGCATGAGTAATGACAAAAGGTGAAGATACTTACATCACTCTCCATCCTGGAAAGCTTATACAACACATCCGCCTTGTACAGTGAACTTTCATGATGACATTTTTCAGTGTACATTTGAGGGCACAACTGAGAAAATATTGCTCTCCCTCATACAGCTAGGTAGAAGCCATGCTGTTCTCAGCACTTGAGGAACCCCCACTTACACAGTTTCACACGAGAAGTAAAATGGTAGTTCCATATGTGTGAACTCACATTCAGACATCACTTGGTGCACATCACAGCACTACAGTGAGATGCTGTAGGCTCAGTGCAAGAGCATAGTATACACATGTCCCTAGTTCTGACACAAATATGAAAGCATTCCTCAGTGTAGATAATGACTTGCATTTGGGTAGCAATTCAAAAACAGAGCCACTAAATTTCTTCATTAGCATAACCACCATGGAAGACCCTTATATAACTCATTACATCCATTGGACCTCCGGTTGCTTGTACTGTAAATTCCAACAGGCAGAGCTTAACTTTTTTGATAAAATCAATTATTTTCCATTACATTCCATTCCATGCTTTTGCATGGGCAGTGTTACCTACCATCTCTACCATGGTCTAGGGTTGTAGATGTGGATTCAGTGCATAGCTAGCATTACCTGTAACACACAAAAGTCACACCATTATATGTAGCCTGCTATTTGCTTGCATGGTATATATAAATATATATATCATGACCTCTGTATCCATCTAAATGTACACCTACCAATTGGATGACACAATGTGAAGTCAGCCTGCATGAAATGTTTATATGGGTCAGTTGTATGCCATGTGTGTGTGTGTGTGTGTGTGTGTGTGTGTGTGTGTGTGTGTGTGTGTGCGTGTATCATGGGAACTGCTTGGGTGGAGCAAAAGAATATTATCAATTATACCTGGGCCTTATACCCCACCTGGCAGTTAAGAGACTGAAAGCCTTTCCGTTTGATGTATCTCACCCCCCAGTGGACTAGCTGGGGCCTCCATAACAATGTTTGTATGTGTGCAGCCAATGGTTTCCAGCACCTCAAGGAAATGGTTCTGTCCTCTGAGTCCTTGTGAATCATATACATGCTTCTCCATGATTTACATTGTAATACCTGGTGAACTCTACACAATATGCTATATTCCTTTTATGTCCATTACAGCTTGATGAAAGATCTTTACAGCTAGAATGGTTAATCTGCACTTACCTTAGTATCCTTTGAAATGGGCAATCCATACACATCCCTTGATTCTGCCAGGAGCTGACATAGTGTGACAAAACCTCATATGGACTCCATATCTACACTGAAACAGCACACAATTTGCAGTTGTCAGTTAATGGTTGGTAAGGTGCTGACCTACCATCTGCAAGGATGCAGAGGGCCACAGAATGCAAAGTTGTGGGCACTGATTGTCTCTGAAAGTGGCCACTAACACATGCTGTTCTGACATAGCTGCTATTTTAACAAGCATTGTCAACTGTCTGTAGACCATAAATCCTTGGTGTTCAAAAGACGTCTATGTTATGGCGCAGTGTGCCAGTCTTATATATCTCTGAATCGCTCCACTTTGATTTTGTGTTTTGCATAATCAGCATGCCTCATTTGTATTGAAAACCTCATTTCCATTTCCATATCATTATAAGGTCATTTGTATGCAGTTTATACCATCTACCTTTACCCTAGTGCAGCAGTGCTGATTTCTGAGTCATCTTCTCCCTGTGCAGTTCCAGTATTTGCATTATTTTACACAGAGCTGTACACTTACTTCTATATAAAGCCTGGATTTTGTGATGTTTAAACAAACAGCTCCCAAGTCTGTAATTCACCCAAAGTATTAATCCCACTCACTTCTTTACAGAATTTATGGAAATTTAGTTAAGATGCAAATTGACTCCTACAGACCGCTGTGTAATCACAGGTAAGACGGTTATTTCAGACATATCATCAGCTTTGTGATTTGTGTGTGTCCATGAAGTTGCACAATTCAAGTGTTCGGGGGCTCTAGTCCCCTATCAGGAAAGTGAATTATAACACTTTTTCCTGGTGCATCAGAATACAGGGAAATAAGATAAGCAAACTTGCGCAAGTCAAGAGTATTGCAATATCAAACTTATGACAATTCTCCATAAAACAGCAGGGAGGCAGCATTATAAGAATACCCCAAATCTCTTGTCAGCTGATCTATGACCCTTCAGTAATGAAATTTATTCTTTTTTCTCTAATGTTACTACATAATTTATATGAAGCATTAGCTGGTAGGTTTGAAATGTAGAGCTTTTACATTACAGTTGTAGCTACTGCTACAATTTCTTGTGAGATAGGCAAGTACAGCTTAGTTCCCCACTATTTTGATTATAACAGCAGAGTAAAACAAAAGATCAGAAACAATGAGACAGTGAAATCAGTCTATGACCAGCACCTACAGCCATTGGCAGCAACAGGCCTGAAAAGTCAGAAAAGAAATTATTGTGCTGTCAGATACAAAACAAAGCAAATGAAAACTGGATACTTGTTTTTGTTTTTAAATGACAACAATGGCATTTTCTCCTGTTCTTCAAGAAAAACTATTTTATCACTAGCAAGATTCCACTTTTCTAAATATGTTGTTTTGGTTTCTTGATGTGGATCAAATACAGACTATGGCAAAGTTGATTAGTTAAAGATCTCATCTTATTATTTTTCTTCTTTACATTTTATTAACCAAAGAAAGGACAGCAGTTGATATTCATAGCTATTATGCAAGTGCACAACGGGCATGTGTGCTGGTTCCACACAAGCACTGGGGACATGCAATTCAGAGACATAAGCTGCTCTCATGTGCAAATATTGAAAATTAATAAAGAACTTCACAAGCAAAGGCAAGTGTGTGCATAATGAGATACAAGCAAGAAATGTGCACAAAACATGCAAATTTTCTGTGCAAATGATGTTTTCTTCTAGCCTTTTGTGATTCAGAGTTGCAGTTTACTATGCGACTAATAAATCAAATGTGCAACTTTTCCATTCACCTTGAAACTGACAAAGATGATCGGTTTTGCTGCTAGTGCTGCTGCATCCTTATCTGAGTTGATTCCTTTTGTTGTACTACATCCAGTGTGACAAGCAGCACTGAGCAACCAACCTCAGAGGAGGAGGAGGAGGAGGAGATACAGGCAGAGAGTCACTCATTTTACTTTTGCAGAACAAGAATATCTTGTCAGAATCAGAGTGGATAGGGAGATTATAAAGGTTTTGGAGAATTTGTACAGCCCACAAACTGGAAATGGGGGAATGCATGGCCTTCCTATTCCTGTGGATACCAAGGTATGTAGAATCCTCATTATATTTTTTCATCCTGCAGCACCACCATGTTATACATCTTAATGCTCATTAAGTATACATCTATAAATGTTTACAAGCTTATTAAAAGTGGTTAATTGGATTATAAGTGATCTTGTATATACATCTGTGCAGTGTTTGTAGTAAGTTGTCTGATGAAACAATATTATATTGTGAAAGTGCTTACAACTTTCTATTAAAAGTTTGAAGTTTTATATTAGTGACTCTGCCATATTTCTGTACGGAATATTATCGTTAGTGACTCAGTTAATATTTATTTCTCAGTGTCATCAAAGAGTCAAGACAGTACCATTGTGCCTTTTATGAAATGACACACTTTCCTGAGCTGCTTGCAGTAACAGAGTGCACCCATGTGGCTCTTACACCCTCATCTGAGAGGTACCCCAATACAAAGGGTTACCATTCCAATAACTGCCAAGCAGTCTGTGTAATACAGGTGGCTATATCACCATTTCAGCCAAACATCCTGCAGTACCAATGATTCCTACATATGGCACACATGTTTACTGTACACAACTTCCTGCATGGTTGGATTTTGCATGGTCTCCTAGTTGGTAAGTGCACACTAAATAATTTTGTTCCCATAGCTTTTTGTCCATATAGTCACCTAGGTTTCACTGATGAACTACCATATTTTCATGGTCTCTTATCCTGTTATGTTTTCCAAGTGAAGCAGGCTACACCTTCAAAACCTGGCTATTAATATCAGTTCATAATACACAGGGAGCTGTAGAAGAGTGCTTAGATGGATAATCATTGAGCAAGCTTTTGGCATGCTCAAAGCCAGTTTCTGCTGCATGGATGAGTTGGGGAGGCTTTTCTATATGATCCTGGTACTAAGTGCAGAATGTTTATGGATTATTGCATTCTGCATAATGTGATCATGTGTTCATGTGCCATTCTGGTGCACAACTGCCCCAAGTTGTGACAGATGGTGCCAGTGCAGCTCCCTATATCATTTGTCTCACCAGTCATGGTAGCATAAAGTTATAATAGTCCATGATGTTCAGTATGTGACAGTGTAAAGCTATGAACATAATACTTGGTGCATGCAGTGTTGCCTCTGGGCTATGCTGTATAGTGCATGGGGAACTCACATTGTGTATCAAATGTTTCTCTACATATAAGCAAATGCGTAGTTCATATGGTCATAGCCATCATCATTTACACAGTATTTAGTGGTCAGTGACACAAGTGCAAATTATACCAAAAGGGATGAGAGTAGAAAGTGGCTGGTGATGTGAAGTACTGCATTGATACATGCTACATAATTTTATTATTGTAGTAATCAAGGTAGATTCACTTGGCAATGGACATCGCAAGGCTGTTTTAGTCACAGATATTGTTCCCTTATATAAAAAGTGTCATTTTTTTGTGGCTTTTTTCCAGCATGCAGGTAAGTTCAGTTGTTATTTACTGTATTTCTTTCTACCACTTTTTTGTTCTGTTGTTTGTTGAGGTACGTATTACAGTAATTGAAATTGTGTCATATTTTAAGTGTGCCATTCATAATGTCAACAATGATAATGTCGGGGATGGTTCTGTAGATCATGAGAAAATGCCTAAATGTGAACTTGATACTGATATTACAATGATGAGGTCTACTAGATGCAGGGGTAGCTCTTGACATTGACTAAACAGTGATGTTGGATGGAACCCTGATACTACCTAACTGCTTTATTCATGGGTGAATCCATATCCATGCCTGCAGAATATTGTTGAGATGCATATGGTGTCCAGCTTACTCATCTACTATCCATGTATGCGCTCATTCTATCATGTCCAGCACTGCCAGCAGCGTGTGCCTGGTAAAGTTTCAATAGTGTGTAGAAAAAGGCTGACATGGAAGTCATGCTCTGCATGAGGAAAATTGTGGCATTGTCTCTGGTCCCCACCATTCCTATGTCCTGGTGAATTTCTTCACATATACCCTGTAGCACTCTAATCATTGCTACCTGACTCTCAGAGGCAGTAAACTGTGCCTGAACTATGACACAGCACATGTTTTACTGTGCATTCAAGGTTATGCATGTCTCTGGAGGTAGCTAGGATTTATGTCTTCTCGTAGCACCCTTCTGTGCAGGCTACAATGTGGGTAATGAAATTTCAGACATGGTTGTGTCCTCCAGAAGATCCAGTCTGTCCACAAGAAAGAGGTGTTAAGCTGTGAGGTGATTCCCACATTTTGGTAATGGCACTTGTTCATGATGCACTATGTGTGAATCTGCATCACTGAGTATGGAGGTGTTAACCTATTTTATGGGGAGGGAGCCTTGCCAGTACACTTTTCATTTGTGTGCTACTGTCCTGTGTCATAACTATGAGAGTAATGACATCATCATCAAAAGACATGCCACTGTCAACATAAGCATGCTGTGGTGCACCACAGAATGTTGTTTTGGTTCTCTACCTGTAAACAAATACATAATTATTTGAATAACATATCCTGTTTAAACCATCTTAAATAGTGCATCAGGTATGATGTCCATAATTACCATGTGCTGTCTGCTTCTGTGATATTATTGTGGGGTTGGGGTTAGCATAATGGTTAAGTTGCTTTCCTCACAGACACAAGGTACAAGATTTGAGTCTCATCTTTAGTTACTGTCTAGTTATTGGCTAGACATATTACAGTCTGCAGACTGATTGCTTAGTATGAACCTATGAACCTGATAACAATAAAGGACCACCAAATGAGAAAGCATTGCATATGCACATGCAAACATTGACTATATTAAGGTATACGTTCCCTAATACAGCAAACAGCAGGAGAAACATTAACTTTCTGAACCACCTGTGTTTGGATAATGAAGGCATACCAAAAGTGTCAGTATCCATTACAACACAATTGAAGTCAGTGTCCTCATCCTCTATGTCATAGTCATCCTCTTGTAGGAGCAGGAGCTAATTCTTATCAGGTGTCAAACTTTGGTCAGCAGAAGCTCACTGCCTGTGGTAGTAAGTGAAACTGCATTCTGACTTGCCTTACTCCTGGCACAGGACAACCATATCATTAACTCTTTTTTCTGCACTGTGCCAAGGTACTATTCCTCCCCCTATAGCATGTATTTTAGCCAGAATTTGATTCCATACTTTAGCTTGTTCTGCTTGTTTTCGACACCCCCACACCTCCACAACTTTTATTTATTTATTTATTTATTTATTATTTGACATTTGTTGACTGGGTTGGTCCAGCTGGGCCAAAGTCCTTTTTCAGTAGAGACCTGGGGAGAAAAGCTCCACAAATACATAGCTACTACATAGACATCAAAACATAGTTATATAAAACACGATTTTCAAAAAAAATATGTTTTCCACAAGCCTTATGCGTCAATAAGGATAAGGTTCTTCTCAGCTTTAAGTTGCCTGTCCTGTACCTTGCTTCCTGAGCCTGTAGCATAATTTCCTTAGCAGGTTTTGGGAATTAGTTATGTAACCCTTTCCTTACTAAGTATAATTATATTTGTTAATGCCTTTTAAGCAATACTGCAATATTAAGCAATAGAGGAAAAGTACAGCTGTGTAAAAACTTACCATGACAGTAGATGTCTGTTGCAGCATTCACTATCTTGGGGATGTATTCTACTATGGATATGGTATATCTGGCCAGCATACCAAACCTTGGGCATCTTCCTGTCACATTGTATGTCCAAAGTATGCCCAAACTGAATGAATGCAAAGCAGTATATAAGGGATGTACAGGGATGAAAACCCTCAGGACTTTCTTGCCCCAAACAAAAGAGGTAAATGCCAAAGGAAGAAAAAACAGAGACAAGAAATAAAGGGGTGAAAGTAAAAGGAGGAACCCACCTTGACCAGGAAAAGAAAACAAAATATGTACAGAATATAAAAATTGGTATAAGGAGGGAGGGAGTTCATACTGCAACATTGATTAATTTGGACATTTATTGTTATGGTAAATTTTTACACAACCGTGCAGTATACTTTATTATTCACTATTTATGGAGAGATTCCCAAATCTGCTTTGCAAGAATGGGAGGGGAAAGGTAAAACAGCTGGAGACCAGAACTCCATGAAGGATAGAGCTGTTGAAACCAGCCTTTGACTTAGAAAAGATCATCAGTTTCATAGTACTTTGGAAAGGTGTAAATGGATGACCAGGTAGCTGCTACTAAAATAAATCCAGAGTCCAGACCTTTGAACAAAAAAAGCCAGTGATGATTCCACTGCTCTGGTGGAGTGGTCTTTAATCTTGCCTAAAAGGAATTTTCCATAGAAGAAATAACAAATGGAAATAGCCATGGAAATCCAATTAGAAATTGCTTGGAAACTGGAGAATCCAGCTTCTTATTCAGAAAAGAAACATAGAATTGCTCATTTGTTCTGATAGGTTTTGCATTGTCAGTATAGAACCTAAGTTGCTTATGGACATCTGGAGAACTTAAAACTCTTCCCCTTTGTTTTGAGGATAGGGGAAAAGAAGGAAACTATAAGAGGCATTTCACTGATAATTGTAGGCATGAAAGAGGGGTTAGTCATAAGAGCACCCTATCTTGGTGAAAATTTAGGAAAGGTAGAGATACCATATTAGCTTATAACTCTAAAACCCTTTCAAGTGACATAAGGGCTACTAGTAGAACTGTCTTTCAAGTACACAACTTCAAATTTTAGGCCCCATGGAGGGGGAAGAGAATTTATTGGTGGCCTGATATAAAGGACATATTTTAGAAATTGCTTGACTTCAAAACATGTAGAAAGTGGGGGATTAAAAGATTAACAGGTGGATATAGTTGATCCATTGTCCTTAATAGAAGAATACGTGTGGCTTTGATTGATCAGCTCACACAAATAAGAAAGAGTATCAGGAATACCCATAGTAAAATGGTCTTGTTTTCTCTTTTGGCACTAAACAGATTTTTGTTTTCCATTTAGAAACATAAAATTTCCTTTTAACAGGTTTTCTAGCCTCCTGTAATACCTGCATTACATCCCCTGAAAACTGGTATCTTAATGGAATTAAGATCCTATCACCCAAAGAGCTGGGTTAAATGTTTGTAAGCTTAGGTGAATGAGAGAACCCTTTTTTGTGTGAGCAAATTCATACTGTGGAGTAACTTGGGATTACTCTTGCCCAGGAAAAAGAGAATGGAGAACCAGTGTTGTCTGGGCCAAAAGGGGGTCACCAAGAGAATGCTGCGATTTTCCTTTTTGATTTTGAGAAGGAACTTGGGAATCAGAGGAAAGGGAGGAAAGGCGTATAGTAATTTCCCTTTCTATAAGAAAGGCATAGTGTCCATTTCCAAGTTTGTGGACATGGCACGCTACAACAAAAAAGTCTGAGCAGCCTATTTAGAGTGAAGGCAAAAAGATGTATCTGGGAAACATTCTACTGATGAACAATCTGTAACAAGATCTCTTTTTTCAACATCCACTTGCGAGGGTCTGTCCTGTATCTGCTCAAAGAATCCACTGCGGTGATCATTCATGAAGAAATGCAGACTCTGAAGGAAGGCAATGTATTGAACTGTGAACTCAGAGGCAATCATGGCAAGTCTGCAAAGATTGTTAAGACTTTTCCTTCTTTGCTTGTTGATATACCACAATAAAGTGGTGCTGTCTGTTAGAATTTGGAAGGTTCTTAGAATTCAAATGTGGGGTAGAGACCTGTTAGCTTGTATCACAGCTTTCATTATTCTGATGTTGATGTGAGCTTTTTTTGTCCCACCCTGACCATACACACTGTATTTTTATGTTCCTAGAACTTGCACAGATCTGAGGCATCGATGGAGACTTTCTGGCAAAAAATGGCAGCCCTGATTGAGAGAAATCTTTTAATCCACTACAGAAATTACTTCTTGATATAGGGCAAGAGAGGATTAGGTTAGGGTATAGCAGTATTGTGTCCAAACAGACTTAAGAAACCACTGGATTTTCTTCATGTGGAATCTGGAAAAAGGTATCTGGATGGTAGAGGTCAAGTTTAGTGGAATAAGAAACTGGAAGAAGGCAATCAAAAACTAAAGTTTGTCCAGGGGAGAAATGCCATCATTGGAATAGTGTTTAGTTGAACCAAGAAATACCAGGTCCTGAGATGGGAGAAGACTCAACATTGTCTGCTTTATTGTAAAATCCCAGTGTCTCAGAAAGAAAGCTCTTCTAAAGGAGTGACAGTAAACATAGTATCATCTTCCTCAAACTCAAATCCACCCGGGGAATGTATTTGAGAAGACGAAGGCAAAGAATCTACCTCAGACTCAGAATACTCATTTTCAGAAGATTACTCTCTCTGTCTCTTTTGAAGAGAGGAAAGGAAGAATTGGAAAAGTAAGAAAAGAACTGGGGAGGCTTTAAGAACACGATTGCCTTAAAACAACCTTGAGAAAAATCATACCATTCTTTCTGAGGGTCCCTTGGGTCAGAAGAAGAAAATAAGATGTTTTGCTGTGCGCTTCTTTTTCTTGGTTATGTCAGCTTATACATACCATGAAGGCTCTGACCCTTAATGGGAGAAGATTCAGAGGCCATTCTACCTCATGTGAATGCTTTAAAACTGATTCTCAATAAAGATTTTGTGAGAAAATAAGTTACTTTTCAAGTTTTAAGGCATAAAGGACTGGCAAATGGAATACTCTTTTAATTATGAGTGGGAACTAGGTAGAAGAAGCATTTATTGTGACTATCCTTGTATGAGATCTGTCTCTCACATTCACATTTACCCATCTTAGTTGACATGAAAAATCCAAAGATTTCATCAAGAAATAAGAAAAAGAGAAAGATGCCCCCAGCAAAGATACTTATTTGCCTTGGGAAAAGGAAGCTGGCAAAGACCATATGGCTAAAAGATTGAAGCAAATGCAAAGACTCTGTTTGGGCAGACAGCAAGAAAGTCTTCTTCTTTTGGCTTTTCCCAGTTAGGGGTTGCCACAGCAGATCACATGTCTGCTCATAACTGTCAGTGGAGTTTTATGGTGTCAAGTTACCAGCCCGGCACCCAACCTTCCACAGAAGGCACACACATGCACACACTCACACCTAGAGCCAATTTAGAGTGTCCAATCCACCTACAGCATGTCTTTGGGATGAAACCGGAGCAAACTCACGCGACCACAGGGAGGACATGCATATTCCACACAGAAGGCACCCCAGCCGAGGATCAAACCAGGGACCCTCTTGCTGTGAGGCGACAACGCTAACCAGTG
This sequence comes from Protopterus annectens, assembly GCF_019279795.1. Classification (NCBI taxonomy): domain Eukaryota; kingdom Metazoa; phylum Chordata; order Ceratodontiformes; family Protopteridae; genus Protopterus; species Protopterus annectens. The sequence goes on along the minus strand of NC_056746.1, from coordinate 874,975,935 downwards.
CACCACCATGGCCACCCTGCAGACAGCAAGAAAGTACTAGGGATTTTCATGCCTTCATATCTTTTATGACCACTCCACATTTACATGACTTGAGCATACATAGGATGCAAGCTGAGAGAGGAAGATACCCAAGAACTGATATGCTGGACAGACGGATGACATCCTTGGAAGGATACTTACTATAGATAGTGAATACTGCAGTAGTGATTAATGAAGGACATCCAGTGATACAGCTGCCAGTTGCCACGTTTTACCATTTCTATTATGTGTGAATGTCTTTTTTTTTAATTAAGTACTTCTTGTCTAAGAGAGTCATTAAGAAAATGTGTGACTGCACTCCATGCCTATAAAGGGGTGTGTGTGTGTGGGGGGGGGGTGTGGGCATCCATCCTACTTGATTACTAGGACAACGGATACTTTCAAGAACATGTTCCCGGGGGGGGGGGTCAAGGAACTATTGAACTACTTACTGAACAAGAATACTGCTCTTATGACAACTTTACAGTTTGCTAAAATGCAATAAATATTTATGCAGCTTGGTTATGAGCATTGCCATGGGAAGGTACCAGAGGCTGTAATAAATAATTGCTTTCATTTGAAAGTGCAAGAGTTTCAGAAAAGAGGCTTTTATTCAGTGATGTCACTACATTTCATAATTAGACAATTTCAACAACAGTTACACCTTACTAGTACTTTAGAAGCTTTTCCTAAACATTTTTCAATAAACAACAGTTATGAACCTAATCATACTCTGACCTTAACTGGCCCTGTTTAAAACTTTTGGCTTTAATTCTGGCTTCTTATCAGTCCTCCCATGAACAGGCTAACTGGCAGTATATAAAACAGTGACAGAAAGTTTCTACAGTTTTCTGCAAGTTGTAATGTTCTTATGCAAATGGGGCTCACCAGCACATAGCTCTATGAGTCACATTACTATCAAATGTGCAAGTGTAGCAAATGTTGTGCTGAATAATTGAATTCTTTTGGTAATGAAGGTGCATTCACTTGGTAAGGGAAGCTTGTTTTTTACCGCACAATGAACTATACCTAGTGCATTCACATGCATATAGCCTGCTTATTTCCAAGCTTCACTGCTTAATGCATAGTTTTTAGGAGCTCCGCAGGTATAAGTGTGGGGCGTTAGCTACCCGAATTGCTGATATCACATTGTAGTGGGTGTGGTTCACACCAAAGGAATCTTAGGTTCATTCTTAAGGTATCATTTTGCAGTGAACCTGATGTCAAAAATCAGCACTTCTGTTAAAGCTCAGGGTAGGTCCCCAAACTGGTTCATGAAAGACATGAACATTTTCCATATCTGCAGCAGGCATCATATCAGACTAGGCTGGACCATGCTACATCTAGAGCATTTATAAAAAATTGTTATCTGGACAGACCTAGGGGTTGAGTTGTCAACTGTAGCTGTCATCCACAGGAGTGGAAAGCATTGCAGCCCTGTATAATGACATGTATAGACAACGTCCAGACTAGCTTGCCTGCTGGTTGGCAGAATTTCCAAGGTGTAGGAAGACACTGTGGAGGTCATTACATTTGTTTCATGTATCTATGTACTTATTTATTTATTTATGTTTGCAACTGTACTTAGCAATTTATTCTGTAATTGCTGTAAGCAAGTACAAGTTAGTGTGAAACATTTTGTAGTTGTTGTCTACTGATACAGTGGCTTCTGTAGAATATAGCATATTAATTATAAATGAAATAGAAAAGTAAATGACACATTAGCTATTTTTGCAGTACTAGCAATACCAATACCTTCATTAAATATTGTATGTTTATTTTATTTATTAATTTTTATTTGTTAACTGGATAGGTAGACTTGGTCCTAAGACCCTTTTCAATACTGACCGAGGCCAAGGAGGCAGGACATTATACATAAACATAATGTGCACGACATCATCATAAGTAGGTGGTACTTTATAGCAGGGGCCACACTTTTACATACAAAGACTGAAAAAAAACTTTGCATAAAATTAAGCCCAATAAGGTATACTGTCATCATGTTTAAGAACACAACAGCAGTCCTTTGGCAAAGCTGATTTATTTAATAATCGATTGAGAAACTGTTAAGATCTTTTGCAGTGGAAACTTTCAAGAATACCATGTACTGGGGGTATATGGTCAAGGCATTATTGAACTACTTATTAGACAAAAATATTGCTATTATGACCACTTTGCAGTTTGTCTGTTTCAGAAAGGACAGATTCATGCAAGTGTGGCTCTGGCTGAAGGGAATATTAGCATTATTAATAAAAAAGCATGCAAATAATATAATCAAATATCAATAAGATAACATAAAATTACTATCAGCAATCAGAGGCATAACTAAAGTGGGGCAAAGGAGGCTGCTGCCCTAAGCACAAAGTGTTAGGGGGCATGATTTGCAAATGCCAATTGGTCTTCAGTGCATTACTGGTATTTACAAACCAAAGCCAGTAATGCATAATCAATTAGAAATTAAGTGTTTTAGCACCTCTGTGTTTGGGCATAAACTGTAGCAATACACTTGCTTGCTTGGTTATTATTTTTCTTCTTGAATATTATTTTTGCTCTTCATGTTTGCAGTCTGAGATAAAGTTGTTTTTTTTTCAACTTCTTTGGGGATTGCCCTATTGGGAAATGGCACTGGGTACCAGAATAGCTAGCTACACCTCTGTCAGCAATTCGTTGGTTACCGATTTGTTTCAGCCATAGGCACACCTTACTAAATTGGCAGAGCGCAAAATATCGTGATAGTGGCAGCACTCTTGATCAACACATAGTAGTTCAATAAGTCTCTGACCTCAGAGGTACATGCTCATTAATGTACCCTTTGCAAAGCTGAGCAATGTCTGTAAAAATTTTATTTCATCTGTGATGCATTCCTTATTTGTTTTAAAGGTATACATAACATGAGAACTAGAGTTCTATTCCTTTGCTACTTAGTTGAAAGGGAAGAAAGACAGATAATGTAACTATTTTATTTGCTATGCTTTTTCAGTTTCTGTTTAGTTACAGGGTTATGTATCGGACTTCCACATTCAGGAAATGTAAGGCAAAATGTGTGTGGGTTTGTGTGTGTGTGTGTGTGTGTGTGTGTGTGTGTGTGTGTGTGTGTGTGTGTGTGTGTGTGTGTTAGGGGGTCATCACATATGCCCTTTTCATTGCACTGATCAATATCAGTACAGAGATATATGGGGGAAAGATAACCCTTATTAAATATAGGGAAGGGTTTCTATTAATTCAGCTTTCTCCTTCTTTGTCTTCTTTACCAGCATGCAGAAATATTAAACATAGCCATCACCTCTTTCAAAGGAGGCAGCCACAGATGGTCTTCATGTCCCCACCCCCACCCCTATACTGCTCAACTCTCCAAAATTTTGCATATTGTGCAGATTTATTCCTCATATGTTTGGTCTGGTTTTCTGGCAGATCACAAAGGATTCAAATCATTAAATAATGACCGACATTTAAGTTTCAGACTTCACATCCTTTCGTAAATGTGTGCTAATGCAAAACCTGTTATTCTATCGACTTTCTAAGCTTATAATAACAATATTTATACACTGTTCTTGATTTTAGATCTTTACTCCCCATTATTTTTGGCTTTCTCCTGCATTCTCATACTAAGAGGTTGAGAGGCATGCTTCCTCTCCACAAAATATATTAGCAATACAAAATAATTACTTATTAAGTATGGAAAATCTAAATACTGCTATTACACTAATGAGTAGGAGGACACTGCAGTACTTACAAGATATAACAAATCCAGCAGTACCATGCTACCAGGAAATGTACTCATATGTATAACAACATAGACTTTTAATCATGCTTGGTACTTCTTACATTGCTGAGAAATTATACTAAAAATATTACTGCTGTCATTTTTGTTCAGAAATAAAGCCATTTTCATTGCATTACTTATTTTCATCCTTTCTTCTTTTTTTTGTCTCCTGCTGCAGATCCAACAGAGTCTGAGATACCATGACTGCCTTCAATGCTGGTAAGGGAGAGGTTATCATCCCTGCCCATTCTGGGCCTGTTTCACAGGGTGGGGTGGTGGCAGCCCCACAGGCAGTCTGCAGAGGTGCAGCCTGGTAAGCCAGCCTGAGCATCATGATGTGGTGAAGGCTACAGTATTAAAATCTGTGGAGAGACAGTGGGGCCTATATCTCAACCCTATTTAGTGGGTGCAAGTCAAGACTCCTTCTCCCTCTCATTTCTCCTTAAAGAGCCACTGGAGGCCTCAACCCCCACAACATCAAGGTCCCCCACCCAAAAACTTCAGGGCAGTGCTCCTTCTGAGGCTCCACAGATCAATGTGAAAGTGACAATGGTCATGTGTATCCCTCAGTCCCCATCATCTGTTTGTCCAACCTTAGTTTGTATGTCTCCCCTTCCATTTGTGAACCCAACTTAAAGATAGATAGTTAGATAGATAGATAGATAGATAGATAGATAGATAGATAGATAGATAGATAGATAGATAGATATGAAAAAAGGGAGTCTATCCCCACCAAAAAAGGCTGTCCATCCTTTCCAACCTTCTCCAGCACAACCCTCTTATATTTTCTCATTGTATTTTTTTGTCTGCTGTCTTCCTTTTTTCTGACTCTTCTATAGTCCCCTTTCCTTACTTATAAAAGCCCAGACCTGATGTTCATAAAACAACAACTTCACAATAAAATAAAACCTGAGAAAGTTACTATATCCTTATTTTAATGGAAATGAGCTTCAATTCACACAGGTCCTGGCTGCAAATTCCTGTACTACTAGCACAACTTGGTGCATGCTGTCAGCTGCTGAAAACATACAAAATGTATTAGGGAATTTATAAACATGTGCAGCAGTTATGCATATGTGAAAGATTCTCATATTCTTGCATTATTCTTAAGTGTTATTAAACACTTTTGCTCTACATAGTTTATGTGGATTTTTTGAAGGCATTAGATGTTTAAAAAACAGTGCCACTCATTTACATTTACATATTGGTGTAGCAGTACATTCTGCAAATGCAACTTACCATATATGACTAGAACCTAGAGTTATGGCCTGAGTACAAACGTAGATCTTAGCAGACAAAACTTAAATGAATTGCCCATTTCAACCCAAGGTATTTATTCTTAATACCAGACCATTTATTTTGCATTCTGAACTCTTGGCTATATTCACAATATAATGGTTTCTCAAGTTACAGCTCACTGTGCACAACTGGTCAGGAATTCAACCTGTTGAAAAAATGAAGTGCAATTAAATACAACAGTTTTTTTTTTCATTTTCTTTTTCTTTCTTATATATACAAAGACCTCAGACACGCCAACATAAAGACATTCTGTGAAAATGAATCATTGCTGGTACACTCTGACAAATAACATTGTCAATCATTTTCTATGTAAAACAGAGATCAAGGAATTCACTTTCACTGAGATGAAGTCAAACAGATGACATTAGGAAAGCTTCTGAGGCCAAGGGAAAACAAAATGACAGAAACTGCTGGGGTGAGAGTCCAGAACTGTCAATGAAAACATACATATAAATTATTATTATTATAGGTATTTTTTTCTTTTTCCAGAAATACTTGCTATACATATTAGTCCATGGAAACAGGGCCAGTGCAATAGTTCATTGCAGTGACTTAGGAACATTTTTGAACAGGCTAGGTGACCACACACTTATAAACAGCCCTTCTCCATGGCTTTACTAAGGCTGCAGATATATGAAAGGAGAAAATGGAGAAGGGAATCAGTACCTTCCTTTTCAGAGCATCATTTCTCACAATTTATATGATAACAGGAGTAGCATCTATGATAGCAAACATTTGCACACCTTCTTTCGTTTTCTGTCATTCTGGACATTTTGAAAAACTCATCATTTGTAACTTATGTCCTAGGCTTCCTATGCATAAGGGCTTCAAAATAAATATAGTTAAGAATAATAAAGGACAGGTATACCTTACTAAACAAAGGCAAACATACCCTGTTTATTAGTCAGTTATAAACACTGTGCCATCATTAGAATAAACAGACATATCAGTTTTAATAAAAGGTCCCGCAGAGTGAATATACTTCAGCAATTCAGTGGCATGTAACATAAGGTATCTGAATGTGCCATATATATTGCAGTTTATCCTTGTGAATACTGATTTCAGTTGCTGAGAGTTCAATGGTTAATGTATTTGCCTATGATATAATCTACTATACAATTCAGTTTTATTGCAAAGTATTAGGGGCTGGCAAATCCTAGTAAAACTCAAGGATTTTACAAAAGTACCCCACAGATAGATGAGTAGTGTTGGATTTATCCATAGCAGGCACAGTGTGATCACATATGCAAGCCCAACTGGACACATATCCCCAGATATTTTTAAATAATTGTCTCTCCTTTGCTTGTTACAGTTAGTTCCCATTTTCCCAACATCTAAGGGGGTGGGGGCCTCATGCAGACAACAATCAGGGCTCTGTGCTAGCCCTAATTTCACATTAACATGTGGCAGCTTGGATAAATGACTGAATGGTTGTCCCTCATTTCTGACCCATGGAAAAAATATGCTCATTTCCACATATGTGGCTATGTTGGTCTTGGTAACAGGGCATACCTTCTGCTTGATGGTCTCTTGTACTTGGCCTTTTTTGCCACTTTGCTGAACACCTAACCTCCAGTAATTGTCAGTCTTGCAGCTGACCTAGCTGACCCCCCCCCCCAGGATGGGTGAGTTGTTAGCAGTTCTCCCTACTTTCTCTAGCAAGTCCTTCAAGCACCCTGAATGCAACTTAATCCTTGGTCATATGACTCTCAATGAGAACGTTATCATCCTGTGCCAAAGAGCAATCACCATGTCAATAAAATGAAACTAAACTCAATGCCACCCTATTACATACAGCTTGAGAAAGTAAATTGCTGTTGTGTGTGTGTGTGTGTGTGTGTGTGTGTGTGTGTGTGTGTGTGTGTGTGTGTGTGTGTGTGTGTATTTGTGTGTGTGTTTGTGTGTGTGTGTGTGTGTGTGTGTGTGTGTGTGTGTGTGTGTGTGTGTGTGTGTGTGTGTGTGTGTGTGTGTGTGTGTTTGTGTGGTGTGTTTGTGTGTGTGTGTTTGTGATTGTATAACTGTCCATGTGTATGTCTGTGTCAGTGAATCAGTTTGTGCTTATATTGCTACAGTTGTGAGTTAAGAAACTTGTTTCTTGAGAAAGACACTCGGGTACTGTGCAACAAATACATTCTGTGAAGTTTACGCTACTATGTCAGTCATTCATTTCTCTTATGTGTTTCTTCAACTTGGGATACCAGATGAGAAGCTGCTGGCTAAGAAACAGAGTAAGTCTCAGCTTATATCTTGTTAACATGATTTACAAATTCGCCATAAGTGATGTGTGCTTTCTTAGTAAGCATTTCTACTTAGTAATGCTTAGTTTGAATGGAAAAGCTATGCTAGTTTCACAAATGGATTTCAGTAAAATCATGACTAAATGGAGTCCAAAACACAATCTATATGTGCAAACAATTATAAAGGATTGCATTCTTTAATCACGGGGTCCACTACATCCTTTTTTGGAATGTTTTTGTATTTCCTGAATGTTTCATTTGAAACCCATGTAGGTTGGGTTGATGTATCATAAATACTTTCTGAATTGCAGTCCAACATTTATTCTTTCTTTTTAATTTTTGTAAAAGAAGAGAGACTGGCTTTTATTCTAGCAATATTAAAGCAATCTTAATTGTAAATGTAAATAGTAAGAGGCTTAAACCAAAACAACTTTTCACTGTAGTGCACACAAAGCAAAATCGGAACACTTTCCACACTGGACCCATTGCTAGGATTGCAGAAATCCTTGTAATTGTGTTTTTTAATCCTTAGTGCACAACTTGCTTCCATATAGATGCATGTCAAGATTTAGTGCTTTGATATGTCATTTTTTATCAGTTTTGTTTGTATCTGTAATCACATGAAAGCAAAGGATTTAAGATAAAATGAATGTTTTAATCCTCATCTTATTTCAAAGCCAGCTCAGTGATTATTTAATTTCTCTGTAACATTATCTCCCAGTTATTCTACAACAACAATAAAATACTGAGACTTTTCTAGGCATGTGTGCAGTAGAAGAAACGTATTCAACTGTACCTTTAAAATACATACTTTGGCAACAGATGAGGCTTCTTTAGTCCAGGTAACTCATTGTTTTCCTCTCTGCCTGATGTATTATAAATCCTAATTAAAATTTTACTTCTTTCACTCACAGAATAATTAACTTATGCAAGCCTCAAGTATTCTTGAGTTTTTACAGTATTTCATCCCACAGCCTCAGGAAGGTTAATTCATGTATCCACTATCATTGGTATGAATAAATATTTCTTCACAGTGCCCCTGAGACACACAACCCACCTCAGCTCTACCTTTTCTTACTGTAACTTTATGCCCTGATATTTTTACCTGATTTTTTACCTAATAGAAGCTATTTTCTTAGAGTCTGTCAATTCCCTTAGGATAGTTTCAGTGTTTGTTACACATGTATTGTTTTTGTATGAAGTGCTTTTATTATATGTTGACCTGAACTTGAATATTGATGCTACGTAATCTTCCCTGTCCTCCTTTGAAATGTCACCATTTAATCTATGCATTTTAAGAGGTGTCTGTGGAATTTCACAATGTATTCCAGTTTATGGCTGGGATTTAAACTGAAGTGCAACACAGCTGCACATAGTTAATTCAGAGGAGTCTCACTGCGTGAGGCATTTGAAAGCTAATCATGGATATAACAGGCAGAGAATAGCACTAACATGCTGAGCAACATAACAAAGCAGATAAGCAGTGCATCAGGGCTATATCAGCATACCATAGGAGAAGCCAACTACAGTGCACGCAGAAGATGCGCATGCAAGATAAAGGCATCTCTATGTTTCTGAAGCAGCATGACTGGCATAGAAATTGCTGATGGGGGTCTATATTACAACATCAAAGCTTTAGTTAATCAAATAACTAAAGCTCGATATTGTAATATCGAAACCGTAAAATGTTGAACGGCCGATTCAACCCAGGAAAGTGCTTCCCTTGGCTGTTTTGTGGATTATGCCCTTTTCTCCAATTTGGAGTGATCTCGGAGTTGGTATATTTAGTTAGCGAGTGTGTGGGGGGAGCACAACCCCCCACATCAGGGGGGGTATGGGGGATAAAAAACCCCACTTGATTTCGGGTCTAAAGTTTTTTTTTTTTGAAGCAGCCAAGGGAAGTGTTTCCCTGGGTTGAAACAGCCGTTCAACATTTTCGGGTTTCAATATTACATGATCGAGCTTTAGTTATTTGATTAACTAAAACATCGATGTTGTAATATAGACTCACTGATGGCATAAGGCAACAGGCAGGGCAGCACCGCAAAGCACAACTGTCAGAAGAAGCACTAATGTGAGTGTGCACACCATGGTGGTGACCTGGTCATCACATCCACGAGAAGGGAAAATGGTTATATAGGAAAGTAGAAAAGGGGAAGGGAAAAACAGAAGAGTCCCTTCCTCCCTCTCATCTTTCAAAACCACTCTGAAAGACTTCCTAGTTAAAATCTAGCTCTGTCCTTGCTCAAAAGCAGGATAAATCATATCCCTAAATGTGAACAAGTACCTCTATATTCTCTCTTCTTTACGTAGTTCCTTACTGCGATTTGATTTTCTTCCCTGACTTTCTCTTTAAATATACGTACCATACGCCTGTTCCTCCCTCACTTCATATTGCAATTCATAGGTTAGTACTAGGCTAACTGCACTTGCAAGCTTAGCCAATTATCCCTTGTGAGACTCAAACCCTGCACTTTGTGTTTGTAAGGCAAATATCTTACCCATTAGGCCACCCTCTCAACCCCAACTCCTATTTGCATTAGGCTAACTTACCTTTAATTTCTCTACAAACTGTCTAAAATGTCTCTAAATATTAAATGATTGTCATATACCTTATACTGATTCTTAACCACAATTTTTATATTATGTCTAATTTGTTTTAATTATTTAAGCTACAGATGTTTTTGTTTTATTTTTGAAGATTGTAAAATTATTGGTCTTAAAATGTTTTGCAATAATGTGGAGCTTTTCTCCCCATGCCTTCCCTGAAAATGTTAATAAATAAATAAATAATATGGAATGGATGTATTTTTTTAGAGACAGAGCCTCCTTTTTAAACGAGAAGGGTAGATGAGGAAGGTATTGAAGAATGGCTTGGATGAGATAGAGGGAAAAGGGCAGGTAGCAGGTGTAGACAGATACATATGAAATACATACACATACAGACAGACAGATGGTATATATACAAAACAAAGGGATGGACAGTTCATGAAAACACACATAGAGAGGGAAGACAACTGGGCATCAGAAAGGTTAGACATTCGAGAAGGTAAAGGGGAAAGAAAGAGAAGTGGAGATAACAATGTAAAGGGGATAGGTGGGCTGATGGCATGGATGATTGCCTGGCTGTCCTGAAGTGAAACATACAAAGATATCACACACCTGAGTGGTGCTGTCATGGGCCATTTGCTCTCCTTGAGACCTGATGGCAGTGGCCTGCAGGTGGAGTGACTCCCCACATGGCTCAGGAAGACTTTCCATATTCCTGATGCAGACATCTAGGTGCCTATGCCCTCAGCAACCACCAGCCTTTGCACCTACATGAACTTAACAAAAGTTATCCCGTGGTCCACCATCAGTACAGAAGTGTTCACCCACCTTCTGGTGAGGCAGACATGGCAGGTGCAAGGGACCCAACTTGGTCACCAGTTGAAAAGGAGTCATTGCCTCAGATGCAGACATGGAAGAGCCCAGTGGCTAAGTATCAGTGCAGCAGTGAATAGAGACTGAGATGAATGCAGTTGCCTCTCCTCTTCTTCCTCAGTTAGACCTGTATAAGGGATGCACAATGGGAAGAAAAGTACAAGACATAAATATGACATCACCACTACTGTAGTTGTACATTGGTGCGTTATGTAAGACATACACACCCTATTGTTAAACATAAGTGGACAACAGTTGAACTGTAGGACATAACTGAACAAAAAAATACTTAAAGGACATATCTGGCTGCAGCTCCTGAGCCTCTGACTTATACTGGAAATGGTGGACATATTTTTGTTGATTCAGGGCATTGTATCAATGCCTGCATTGATCCCCTACATGAATGATGCCCATGGCATAAAACAGCATTCATGCCTGGTTGCAAAAGACATCAATCTTTTTAAATGGGCATCATAACACCCCAACAGGCATTTAGTCCCAGTGCAGGAAGAACATGAAAAGCCTACTCTTTGAAGCACATCTTGCTGGAACTCTGTTTTTCATGTTATATAAAGCAACTAAGGCCACTAAGTTTGCCCACTCAGGGAGCAGTATGGTAGAGCAATGTCACAGGAACACATTTCTGAATCACATATAATATAATGTAGTGTTGTGCCATGACATTATGCATGATCCCAGGCCTAATGTGTAAGAAAAGACATTGCATGCCACATGCTAAACAGTTTGTGTACAGCTTCATGCTGTTAGGTATGACTAGGGAAGTATGCAGAAGAAGGGAAATACCTCAGTCCTATCTGGCCAGATATGGATACCCTTTGCAACTAAATGCTGCATGTTAGCATAATACAAAGTGCAGCTGCCATTTCATGAAAGACTGCTTTCAAGCATATAAGCAGATTTTGTGCAGCCTTCATAAAGTGTTGCAAAGATGAAGCATTAGGCATAAAAGGATAAATGGATTAGTAATGTACCTTTGTATACAGTGGTGCTCACAACCACACGATCAGTGAACAAAGTTCAGCTAGCATCACCATTGCTGGAGGGCAGGTAGGTTCATAGGTTTATACTAGGCTATCTGCCCTAAGGCATTTATAAGCCTAGCCCAAATTTTTGTGGCTTAGGTAGGTTATTTAAGTCTTTTATTCTGGATGGAAGAGAAGGGTAATAGGACAAACTACAGTAACTCTGTCCTCTGCTGGAGGGTAGAGGGTAGTGCTATGCTCTACAAGTGTCTTCTTCTTATATAACTTCTGTGCCACCTTAGGCTGAGCATATGTGCGCCATGCAAGTGTTAGTAGCTTACTAAGATGTGCTACATGCAGGAGGTGCTTGAGAGAGGGTGAGAAGGTAGCCCCATACAATTTTCTCAGACTGGTGGGAGAGGATGCATAATATTATATTATCACTGCTGTGTCCATTTCCAGCATTTAGTGTGAGTAGGAACTTGATTACAACTACAGTCAACAAGGTAAATGGCAGAGAGAGAATCAGCTAGAACTTTGTCTCCCATTTATTGCTGCATCTTCTAAAAGAAATAAATCTACCATTCAGTCCATTTGAAATGCTATTTGCAGATTCATCACTCACTCCCTGAGAAATGAACACTACTGCAAAACCATTGAAAAAGCTAACTGGTTACCTGTGAAACAATGTGCTGACTTTCTACTTGTCTCTCAACTGTTTAAACTTATCAGTAATGGCACCATCCTTCTGTTCACTTCCAGATTATTCAGACATACACAGATCTACAACCTTAGACATCTTAACCACTCATGTCATCTCCTCCAACCCCCCCCCCCCCAACTAGGTTTCACTACACGCGGACCATGCTCAGTCCTTGGTCCCAAACATCGGGATTCTCTCCCTTGTTTCCTTAAAGATCGTTCCTATTACCCCATTTTTTATTCACAAATAAATGTACATTTCAAGACTTTAGGAAAATGCAACTGCTATCTCTCTAGTTATATAACTTAACCTCTTCATTCCCTTCTTTGGTCTACATACCTTCCTCTGACTCAGCATACCAAGTCTGATGCCACTTTATATATAATGCATGTTTATGTTGTGTTTTTTCTGTCACTCTGTACATAATGTCATTTATCTATTGCCTTTATACCCTCAAGCCAGGTATGATACTTTGTATATACTATATGTATATATCACATTTTGTCATTCTCGCTATATATAATGTCTTTTTTCTATTGTATTTTCCCTGGACTGAGACCAGCTGTTGCAGATGTCTTGTGAGGTACATACCAAATGGGCATTGTACTTTATAATGGGTCTAATGAGGGATGAGTACAGTGGGACAATGACCTCCTTTTTTCTGGATGAAAAGCCCTTAGTGATGAGGTGTGCCACATAGAAGAATTTCCTGACTGTTGTGGCAATGTGGGTATCGAAGGTGAGACCACTGTCCACCTATGTCCCTAAGTCTCTCATCACACTTTCAGTGTTTAGTGTACTGCCACCTAGGTGGTAATTCATGGGTACATGTTTTTTCCCAAAAAGGATAACTATACATTTCTTGGCATTAAGCTTGAGCCCATGGCTCTGGCACCAAGCATCTGTTTCTGTAAGGCCCTTTTGTAGAATATCCACATAATTTGGGGATTCAGTAATGCCTCCCAGTTTGCAGTCATCTGCAAACTTTGTTAGCCAGAGTCCCTTAATGTTGGCCTGTACTTCAGAGAAGTAGATGCCAAACAAGAGCGTTCCCAGGACTTAACCCTGAAGTGCTCCACTTGTCACTTGTCTGAAGCTGGATTTGGAGTTGGCTACTTGTACAGTCTGGGTTCTGTCAGTAAGCCATATGGCAACCCATCGAGTGAGATAGGGATTTATGCCCAGCTTAGTAAGTTTATCTATGATTCCAGGGTGGGGGATGGTGTCGAAGGCCTTGGCAAGGTCAAGATAGGCTATGTGGACTGCCTTACCCTCCTCCACAGCTCTGGAGACTGATTCGAAGAAGTCAATCAGGTTCAGGAGAGACAAGATCGGCCCTTGACAAACCCAAACTGGTTTGGGTCCAGTGTTTGAAGGTTGCCAATGTCTTTGTTTATAAGTTCCATGATAATGCATTCCATGCTCTTGCAGATCAGACTCGTCAGACTGATGGGATGGTAGTTCCTGCGATCCATGGTGGATCCCTCCTTGTAAAGTGGGATAACTGTAGATGTGCGCCACTCAGTGGGCACGAAGCCTGAGGTGAGGCTATGATTAAACATGACACTTAGGTAGGTGAGGTGCTAGTTCATTTTGTAGTTCATGTAGTACACAGCCCGGGATGTCATCTGGTCCCATGGATGCTGTATTCGTAGCTTTGTAGAGTGCGGCTTCTACTTGTGTGGCCATGATTACCGGAATTTGGCAATATTTTGACATTCAGCTGGGCCTTTAGGGGGTGAGAGGGGGGGTGAAGTTGGCACTAAATCGATCTGCCAGGATATTGACAATATCCTTGGGATCAGTATATTTAATGCCATTCTGTTGTAGCTCAGAGCAGATCTGAGCATTGCCATTTAGATTCTTGACATAACTATAGAATGCCTTGTGGTTGACTTTGGAATCTTTGGCAATTTTATTTTTGTAACTAGCTTTGGAGGATTTTATGAGGGATCTCAGCTTCTTACTGAGGTTGGTAGGGGAGTTTTTTTGCATCCTGGGATTTTCTTTTTTTCTGCAACAGTTTCTTCCTTCTGTTGTATAGTTTGTTTATGGCAGGGGACCACCAGATTGGCTTTCTATTTTTGGAGGAGAGCATCTTAGTTCTATTTGGGATGGCACAATTCATGCATGAGTGGATGTGCTCATACAGTGCCTTAGTGTAGGATTCAGCAGTTAAACTTTCAGCTCCTGTCTGCATGGGTGCCATGAAGTTTGTCACTTCTGACTTAAGTAGCATGAAGTTGGCTTTGGAGAAGTTTTTTACGGAGGATTTGCTTATGGTCAGACCTGACCAATGAGGGGGTGACCACTGATGTGGAGCATCTATCTCCCATGTTGGTAATGATCAGGTCAAGGATATTGGAACCCCTGGTGGGACAATGGATTAGTTGATCCAGGGCATTGGAATTTATGAATTCCAAGAACCGTTGAGAAAAGGTGTTTGTACCCGAGTAGTTTTCCCAGTTAATGGCAGGGTAGTTGAAATCACCGAGTATTAGGGCGTTTGGTTGTATCTTAATATTTTCCAGTATGTTTAGAAAGGTGCAGTGAGACTCTTGGGGTCAGTTGATAGCCCATCCTTGTGAAGTGGGATAACTGTTGCAGTCCTGCTCATACTACAAAGCATATTTTATGGCTGTAGTTGAAAGGTGACTCAAGTGGTCCTAGTAGGTCATGTTTCCGGATATTTAGGAGGCACCCTGGGATAGTGTCAAGGCACAATGAGGCTGTGTTTTGGGCCTTAGTGAGCACAGGCAAGACATGCTCCCTGTTAATAGCTAGGGGGTTATGCTGAGGGATTTCATGGAGGAAGGTGTGGGGAGTGGGAGGTGAAGTTTGAGCTGATTTTGTCAGCCATCAAATTCACTATGTTGCTCTGCTCGGTGAAGGTGGCACCATTGATCACCAGTTCAGCACACTGATGTGTACTGCCTTTGAGGTTTTGAGCATAGCTATAGAAGGCTTTGTGGTTGCCTTTAGCTTGTGAAGCTATCTTGACCTTGTAATTTACCTTGTTGAACTTAATTATTCCTCTTAGTTTCCTGTTTAGTTCAATTAGAGAGCTCCTATCATTATAGGAGTTGCTCTTCCTGATTTTAACTATGACTTTTATATCCTAAATATTTATTAGGGCAGCAAATGTCAGATTTGGATACATCTACAGGTCCATATTTGTTTATTCCCTAGATACTGCCTGGTAATTAAAATAGTTTCTATACCTTTCTAATTATCCTTGCCTTTTTATATTGACAAGACATTTTATCTACATGGGTGACATCTGGTTTACAAGACACCACTAGTCTTTGAATATTAGATTTATGAGTTGTTTTACTGATATGTAAACTTCTGCATCTTACTGAGGCATTAGTATGTGTCATTATTTGCTAAATGTTTCTGACTTTATGGGAGTGGCTTACCTTTGTTAATTTGGAATCTGTCCATTGTAAATTAAATAATCATTTGGTTTATTCCAGTATTATTTTGCCCAAGTCACAGTTTTTGTAAAGTGCTTAGATAATTAAATACTGTAATAAAAGTGAAATTGTTTGCAACTTTGCCTTTTTCAGTTGCCTCCACTCTTCTGGACAAATAAAACACCATGTGTAGCAACTTGTATAACCTTTTATTACCAGATCTCAAACTTCCCCATGTCAACATCACAAACTGCAACATTTTATTCCCAGCTGCTAAGCACAAGCTCTTTAATTTTACCTCCTTATACCCCAAACACAACCAAGACTGTTTATTTGCATTCCAGGCCTACACACATACTTCTTATACCATATCTTTGCATGTGTATAGGGCAAGAAGAAGCACAAACTGACTCCCCTTTCACTTCATGAATGCTGTCTTCCACCCGGCTATTACTTGATAGCTTAAGCAGTGCCTGTTACTGGAAACATTATCACAGTGTACTTCAACCTATCATATAAGAGTGTTTCATTCTTGGAAAATGGCTTTTTTGTATATTTCTTATGGGTACCCTCAAGACAAAATGCTACATAGCTTCATTCTTTTGAAAGTAAATTGCCTGCTTGTTATCCCTTAAAGGCATTCTGTATTCAGTTCTACTTATTTCTTAATTATTTTTTTATTCTTTCTTATTTAGTTAGATTCATCGTAAATATTTTAACAGTAATAAATATCCAAAATTATACAGGAAAACATACCATGGAGAATCAGCCTTAGCAAAACCAAAGGTAAAAAAGTTCATTAAAGTGGTCAATGTGCTTTGATAATAATACCTTTGGCAGATAAGGTGCAGTGGTTAACATTGTTGCCTCATAGCAAGAGGTTTTCTGGTTCAATTCTTGGCTGGGAAGCCTTCTGTAAGGAGTTTGCATGTCTTCCCTGTGTTCACATGGGTTTCTTCTGGGTACTCTGGTTTCCTCCCACATTCCAAAGACATGCATCTGAAATGTTTCTCCCTGGGCTTTGCTGAAAATAGGCTCTGTCCTAGTCAGAGTTTCGCAGTCAACAAATGTTAAATAAAAAATATCTGTTGGTAGGAGTGGATCTAATGATAACAGAGCATGAACAAGTGTGATATGAATCACACCAAGAGTGGATAGCCTGGAGGGATACAGTTACTGTATTTTTTTTCTCTTTTTTGATTAGCGTCAATCCAGTATATTGCCAATACGTATTCATTAGCCTCAACAATTGAACCAGATGTGTATTTATTGTTTATTGTTTTATTAATTGAGCTCTAACTTTAGTACTTAGCAAGTCTGCATTTGTTGACATACACTTGTCTGGTGGAGTTTGTCGCCCATTACTATTTATCTGATTGCACTTGAATAAGCTTGAATTACCAACAGTGAAAACTGCTATTGTATGTTGTTTGTTTATTGGATGTGCCTAAATAAGCTAGTAATACATACTTTTCATACTGCTGATAGTTATACAACGTGGAAATTGTTTGCTTTTTGTTCATTTGACTGCGTGTAAGTAAACTACCCTCTTAGACTTTATTATTACTACTACTGCCTAATTAAATACAGAACAAATTGTTGCCTGCTTATTAACTCACCAACTTACTGATTATAGCTCATTTGTTTGAGTCACTGAAATTAGGACTGTTGTTCTGCTCACAGCATTGCTATTGTATTTAAATACTACTACACTGTTAATCTGCTGACAGCAATGTAATTCCATTTAAATAATACTGCACTATTGTTCTGCTGACAGTACTGTTATTCCATTTAAGCAAAACTGCAAAGTTGTTCTGCTAACAGCACTGTTATTGCATTTAAATAATACCGTACTATTATTTGTCTGACAACACTGTTATTGAATTTAAATAACACGTACTGTTATTCTGTTTATAGCACTGTATTTGTTTTTAAATTATTCTGCACTTTTTGTGATGACAGCAGTGTTGTTATATTTGAATAATATCACATTGTTATTCTGCTAATAGTTCTCCCGGCTATCCACACACTCACAGGAAACGATGATGAGAATTGGTTGTTTTGTTTTAGGCTCACCTTAACTCAAGCCTCAATTTCTTCTTAATTTGCTAAAGTGAAATCTCCAGCACCTCAGGATGGGTGCAGTCCCCAACCACAGTCGATGGTGTCCCCGCAGTGTTTAAACCCAAAAGTTAGGAATTAAACCAAGAGTTTACTCAACTTTGTTTAAGACAGTTGTTTTCATCAGCGCGGCCTCAGGATACCCACTTCGCAGGGCCCACTCCACACCACACCTGGAAATTACCATCCCATCAGCTTGACAAGCCTGATCTGCAATGCCATGGGCCACCATAATGGAACTCATAAATAAAGACATAGGGAACTTGCAGACTTTGGATCCAAAGGAACTTTGCAGACTTGGATTTGCATCCAGTTTTTTTTAAACAAGGGTAGCTTTTTTGAAACACTTTCAATTTCTTTACATGAAGGCACAGTACAGGCTTGATGAAGACTACGCAGTCAAAGGCTTTGACACAATACCCAACTACCCCACAAAGGCTTTTCCTTTAATAAAACTTATGTGTCAATCACAACAGAACAATGATAAATAAAACATAGAAAGACTACCACAGATGGGTTGCAAAGGATAGCACGCCATCCATAGGAGTTGGGTCAGTGTCAGAGAGTCCCACTCAATGAGTGCTCTCTTGTTCGGCATCACTTTTCTGAAGTTTCTGAAGCAACCTTTCACAAGTATGGGGTAAGGTAAGACAAGCAACTGCCAAACTGAAAACACAAGCAAAAACGATAGCAGACATCTGACACAGATGCCCTTAGATGAAAACACAAGAAACTTCAGACTGGTGCCAGAGCCATGTAACTGGTGAATGCCAAGAAAAATGCAGTCATACCGGAAAAAAAGGTTAGAAACCTATAGCTCATAATAAATCCACTGAGCACAGAAGAAGTTAGTAGAGAAGATCAGATCAGGGGTTGACACACAGACCGTAACAGTGACGTTGCGTTTCACAGTGCTAAAGTAGTTAGAGTAACCATTGCTTGCCATGAAGACCTGATCATGAAGGCACTCATCAGTCGAGGGAAGGGTGGGATCTCCCCATCACTCATCTCACCTCCCACTCAATCCAATCAGAATGCATTGCAATAGAATGCATCTGACCCGACACCTGCAGCAGCTGGAAAACCTGCAAAAGCAAAAAAGTAAAAAAATCAAAATCACCAAAATAATGAGTCTGAAAAAATACTCTATTCTGCTGCTGAACGGAAAGAACAGCTCAGAGGTGACCTGTAGGTGACATACCCTGTGGCGCCATCAAAGGCCATGTCAAACCCAGATTTGACCTCAAAAAAAAATCTCCCCTCAAGAAAAGATCAAGGCGGAGACTTAAACCTTGACCGACGGTCTAAAACAGACAGGAGGGGGAGGAGGGATTCATCACATCACCCCTATGCTCTATGCTTGGAACAAAATCACAAACATGGGAGGCAGAGCACGCTAGCCATGTTTCCAAGAAATCTTGACCAATGATGGGGGAGAATATAGATATAAGGATTTATTACCTGTCTCTCTTTGACAGAGGCACAGCAAGCAAAATGGGCATAGTAGTTTTTATTCAAAAGGGGGGTGGCGAAACCAAAACTCTGGGCAGGGCTTTAAAATGCCCCTTGGGCAGATAGCCTAGTACGAACCTATGAACCTATGAACCTATTACACTTAAATAATACTGCATTGTTGCTTATCACTGGCAATATTTGTGTAATATTGGACTGCTAATAAGATTTTATTAGATTCAGCATTGCTCTCAGTTACTACCTTTCAACTGTACAGATTTTCACAGAATGTCCAGTTTTTTGTCTCATATGTTTGCTCTGTTCCTCATAAAATTTGTGGTTTTCTTGCAAATTTTGAAGACTGAAGTCACTAAATAATACTAAATATTGATAGACATTTGTGTTTCAGACTTTATATCCTTCAAAAAATACATAATTATGCAAAACCTGCTATTCTAGCAACATTGTAAGTTTATAGGAGCAATATTTAAATTCTGTCCCTATTTTGGGACCTTTGTCCATCCATTCTTTCTGGCTGTGTCCAGATTTCTTGTACTGAGAGGTTGAGAGGTATGTTAGCTCAGTATCTCAGTTACAGATTGCATTTTTGAGCAAATGTGTTGCTATATTGCTGCTTTTTACTGACTGCTCTCTTATTTAATGGCACTTAAAGCTACTGCTCTAGATTACTGCACTAGACAATAGCAGGAATACACTGTGATTCATATGGACTGTTCATGCTGGCTGTTGTACTAGTACTCCCTCTCCCTCTCCGTACTCCATCTCCTTCATCCTTCTTCCATAATTTCCACTTAACACCAGCCTTCCCATTTCTCCACTACATATACCTCTTACATACAATTACCCTTTTTTTTATTTAGACATTGTAGACATTTTACCTCTTACATACAACTACCCTCTTTTTTATTTAGACATTGTAGACATTTTACCTCTTACATACAACTACCCTCTTTTTTACATTAGACATTGTAGACATTTTATTTTTTCACCCCGCATTCAATCAGAATGCTTATTCCCCAAACTGATTCAGAAGCCACTTTCTACTGGGATTATTATATTGTTGCATCTCTGTTACTTTAAATTGTATAACACCTTGCATCAACTTCTGTTGATTCTTGCAATGTTAATTCTGTATATTAATTGTGTATTACTTCTTGTTGTTTTTATATTTAATAATGAATGTATTAACTTCTGTTGATTTTTGCTTTTTATTGACTGCACATGGAGCTTTTCTCCCCGGGCTTCCATTGAAAAAGGGCTCATCTTGGCCCAATGGACTATCCTGGTTAACAAACTGCAAATAAATAAATAAATAAATAAATAATAAATATCACTGCATTGCTGTTATTTTCTGTACAGTTACTGCACTTAGATCTATTCATTTATACTACCTGTAGTATTTGCCCTGTGGTCTCCATACCTGGTGCCATTGGGTTAAACTATCTGTTGCTCAATGTTGCTATTACAAAGAAACCAAAGTAATCTATTATTTTTAGCTACTAACTGCATGTTTGCATTGTTGTTGTATTGCTGCTTGTATTGATTGTTCCACTGTTATATAAACTAAAGTATATATTCTCAGTTATTGTACACAAAACTATTGGGTTAGGCTATCTGATTTAAAATTGCTATATAGTACTGATTCCTGTATTGTTGTTACATATTGCTGTTACTTTTACATTTTTTGATCTTGTGAATACTATCATTATTACTTACTGTGGACATTGGCTATTAGTTATTGCATAGAGTTACATCTCATATTCTTTTTTTTGTTCATTTAACTGTTTGTACTTGTTTTAGTCACATCCTATAGTATCATAATTTTCTAGGCCAATCCATTATACCCTTCTCTATTATACCAAGAGCAGGTTATTTATTTATTTATTTTTTATTTAACATTTGTTTACCAGGAAAGTCTGACTTGGAACAAGCCAATTTTCAGCAGTGGCCCAAGAAGAAATGCTCCGAATGCATGCCTTTGTAATCAGTTATTCTGTCTCCTCATACCTGTTCAACTATACTGGTCATCATGGAGTCTCAGCTCTTGTCCCTTTGGTCTGATAGCACTCGGTCTCTTCAAGCAGTGCAGCAACTACACATGTCAATAACTGTAAATCAAACAAAATAAAATAAACTGCCCCTTGTGCTTAACTAAAACCCTTTACTGCAACTGCACGATGAGTTAATATGAAGAGGTGTAATTACTGATTAAATGTGAAGGCATAGCTCTCAGCTGCTATGATTAAGGAAGAGTGCTATGATTTTGGCCCTCTGATTTAGCAGTGCTCCTCTTAGAGTTACAATATTCCCTATAAAGTCAGACATCTTTATGCCTACATACTTCATTAAATACATAAGCTAAGCCTATACAGAGAATTGCTGCCACTACATATGCAGGGTCTGTTATATAAAGTCCTTCAGCTGTGAAGAATAAGAAAGTGCTCCTCTTTCAGTCCATATGCTATGATTTTTAAAGGATGGTACTATGATTTTTAAAGCACGGAGGTTATATGTATGAAAGCTACACACTCACGTTAAAATCTGTTAGGTAAGCAGAGCACACAAACACTTACAGCACACAGCACTTCCACTGCACCAACTGATATTTAACTTGTTTACTGAACACTACCAAAGCCTCCCAGACTAAGAAGTAAGAAACCACAGTGGGAGTTCATGAAGCAGCACCCTCACCTTTACACTGTATGTTCATAACCACTACACGTACCTCTGAGAGTCACAAGAGTGCAGACACCAAACCCTTAAGGCCCCCTAGCAGTGCGCCCACCCAAAGTGATCTGATAGTTATAGGTGACATTACTGTCAGTCTGAATAGGAATAGTGTCATAGCTATAGGTGGCACTACTGTCAGTCTGAAAAGGAATAGTGTCATAGCTATAGGTGACACTACTGTCAGTCTGCATAGGAATAGTGTCATAGCTATAGGTGACCCTACTGTCAGTCTGCATAGGAATAGTGTCATAGCTATAGGTGACACTACTGTCAGTCTGAAAAGGAATAGTGTCATAGCTATAGGTGACACTACTGTCAGTCTGAAAAGGAATAGTGTCATAGCTATAGGTGACACTACTGTCAGTCTGAAAAGGAATAGTGTCATAGCTATAAGTGACACTACTGTCAGTCTGCATAGGAATAGTGTCATAACTATAGGTGACACTACTGTCAGTCTGCATAGGAATAGTGTCATAGCTATAGGTGACACCGCTGTCAGTCTGAATAGGAATAATGTGAAGAACTATCTGCCTTTCCAGAACCAGCATCCAGGATTTATCCAGGGCTTTTAGATCCCTCCCTCCATCTTGATAAATACAATTATGACTTTGTAGTGGCCCTCAAGGGGGCAAGTGACCTTAGGTGCTTTACCCACATGAACATACAAGAGAATATGATTAATCTGGCTATGCATTCTTCCAGGGTAGGAAAGATAATGCTTTGACTGGCATTCCGTCATCAACCAGTAATATGCTGGAATTGAAAAACAAGATAGCTGGGTTTAATAACTGGTTATGTATCAAGTGTCAATCTAGGGAGATCTAGCATTCTAACCTAGTGAAAACAACTGCTTTGCTTCACTTACTACAATATATTACATTTTGTGATTTGGGTCAACTTATTAGCTAATTGTTTGGGAGCCATCTTGAAATAGTAGTGCAGTAGTTATAAGGTGAGTTACTTTTGTTTTATGCATCAGGCCTCTCCTGGCTTATCCGTAAATTGAATTTATTACTTGTAATTGTTGTTTTCTGGATTGCTATTTATTGCTTTCTACTGTGCACCACTGAGCTACAGCTTGCATAGCTGACAGCAAACTGTCTAAAGTGGGCACTTTCCTGAATTTCCCCTTCAAAGTGACCCGTTCTGTTTTTTCTATTTTATGCTATGGTCCAGTTTGCTTTCTTTAGTTTGATAATGTTGGTATAGGATAAGTGTTTGCCCACGGCTGAACTCTGAGTAACAGAGCATTGTTTGTGGTTCTCTGGTCATTACTATTGTTGTACCTGCTGTGTTTTCTTTCATATGTATTGCTGCCAGCTTGTCCTGTTCCTGATTAAACTACATATAGACTTACTATTTACTAATTGTCATGATGTTTCCTTCATTATTGTGACTTTTCAGATAGTTATTGTCCTCATTGTTGCTTGAATTTTCCTGGGTCTCCATTGATACTATATTGGTTATAGCAACCTCTAGCATTTATATTACTACACCTATCAACCAAATCTAGATATTGGTACATTTTCCTTTATTAAAATTTGACCTACCTGGCCTCAGTGGAATATCAACAGACTTGTATGCATTCTTTGGTCAGCCTAACACCACTTGGAGTTCTTAGGAAGTATAGGAACTGCTGAAAACTCAAAGAAAATGAACTGTGAGAGGTGAAAGTGTCTGCAGAACATGGAGGCCATCCTCTCACAAAGGGGGTCAGTAATCATGGCATGCTGCCATCTGCACCTCTATACAAACATATCAAATCAGAGTACACTGACATTTATTTCTTCATTTATTTGCATCTGTTTACTGAGAAAGTGTGACTGGGCAAAGCCCCTTTTCATGTGAGACCAAGCAGGAATGTTCCTAAGGAATGATTTTAGTAACAAGAATTTCCAAAATACATGATATAAAAATATGTAAGAAGACATATATTTATAGTTTGTAATGTAAGTATATGAAATCATTTGTTTTGTACATTTCTACAAGCAACATCAAAATATGTTGTTTAAAAGAAGTAGTAATGAAATAGAAACTTAGTTTGATAGGGACAAGATACAAATGAGTGTGGAGACAAGTCACAGCAGGTTGAGTATATCTGGGAATTAAGGGAGAAGTGATTAACCTGGAGGGGACAGACAACGACAAGGACAAGGACAGGGTGGCAGCTGGTTGTCTAGCCAGTTCCAGGATCTATGAAGTTTCAACAGCGCTTCAGTCTCTTACACTGAGCAAATATCAGTATGATCTCATGGCAGCCCATGTGGGTATGAATAACTCAAGGAGCTCAATCCTGAGGGACTCACAGACAGCACTGATGTATTTCATTATGTATGTGACAAATGCAGGTTAGACTCTGTTACTGAGTTGAAGCCTACCTTCACCCAGAATGATTCCTAAGTACAAAGAGATTGTTGGTTTCACTAACTTGCTAAGTAATTGGTGTCATTCTAAGAGATCCAGTGTATATATCAGCTTGAGATGGGATAGTAGGTGGGCTAACTTGCTTCACAAAGGTCAGCCTGCCCCTCTCATTCCATGACTTAATAATTATAATTAATAATGGCAATAATAATGATTCTAAATCTGCCCACACTAAAAAAACTGTCAAAAGGATCAGTAAAGCACTAAAGGCTCCCATCATAGGTTCATAGGTTCATAGGTAGGTACTAGGCTATCTGCCCTAGGGCATTTATAGGCCTAGCCAGAATATGTTCGCTTTTGCCTCCCTTTTAGACTAGATTCCTGAGCTCCTGTCCAGCAGGGCCATAGAAGTGATCCCAGGAGTGAATTTACGATTTCCCATCCACTCATCAAGATTTCTCTTGAAGAGGGTCAGCGAGGGGCTCTGCCTAACATGGACCGGGACTCTATTCCAGAGCAAGGGAAGCCTCTGGGATATGAATCTATCCCTCCAGCATGTCCTATTTATAGCTGTGCTGAGGTTTAAATCCCTGGAGCATGTAGCTCTAATGGATTTGGTTTTCTTGAGGTGGAGCATGTCCATTAGTTCCGGGTTAGACATGGCCTTGTACGTCAGGCAGAGATCGCCTCTGAGTAGGTGGTAAGCAATTGAGTAGAGCTGGAGTTTCTTTAGTCGAGCTGCATAGGGCATCTGTTTGAGGCCCACGATCCTCTTGGTGTGGTACCTTTGCAGTCTCTCCAGCTGTTGCAGGTGTCAGGCAATGTACATCCAAAATGGGGCATTGTACTCAATTATGGGCCTGATGAGTGATGAATAGAGGGGCACAATGATCTCTCTTGATCTAGATGTGAACCCTTTTGTGATTAGGTGAGCCATATAGAAGATTTTTCTAACCACTTTGGCAATGTGATTGTCAAAGGAGAAGTTACTATCTACTTGGGTCCCCAGACCCCTAATTACTTCTTCCATACTTAACGGATTACCTCCTATGTGGTAGTTTGTGGGCACTTTGTTTTTCCCAAAAGGGATGACTATACATTTTTTGGCATTTAACTTGAGGCCGTGGTTCTGACACTAGGTATCCGTCTCTGTAAGACCCTTCTGGAGGATGCTTGTGTCAGCCAGAGAGTCGATTATGGCTCCCAATTTGCAATCATCTGCAAACTTGGTCAGCCATAGTTCTCCTGTGCTTGCCTGTACCTCAGAGAAGTATATACCTAACAAGAGGGGTCCCAGGACAGAGCCCTGTGGGACGCCACTTGTAACCGGTTTAGAGTCAGACATGGCACCCGCAACTCTGACCATGTGAGTTCTATCCCTGAGCCAGTTTGCAACCCATCTTGTGACAAATGGGTTGATATTTAGGCTGGTAAGCTTATTTATGATATCAGAGTAGGGAATTGTGTCGAAGGCCTTTGTGAGGTCCAAGTAGGCTGTGTGGACTGCCTTTCCCTCATCTATGGCTTTGATAACTGTTTTGAAGAAGTCAACTAGATTTAGAAGGCAAGATCTGCCTTTAACAAAGCCGAATTGGGTAGGGTCCAGTGTCTGGAGGTTCCCAATGTCTTTGTTTATGAGATCCATGATGATGTGCTCCATAGCCTTGCAGACCAGGCTAGTCAGGCTTATAGGGCAATAGTTCCCGGGATCCATTGTGGTGCCCTCTTTGTGGAGCAGGATTACCGTTGCTGTATGCCACTGTTTGGGTACATAACCTATGGTGAGGCTGAGATGGAACAGAGAATTTATGTGAGGGTTTAGTTCTTTTTGGAGTTCATGTAAGACGCAGCCCGGGATGCCATCCGGTCCCATTGATACTGTGTTTTTTTACTTTGGAAAGGGCTGCTTTCACCTGTGTGTCTGTGATGTCAGGGGGACTGCATACTTCTGGGATAGACACAGGTCCTTTTGGGGGGGTAAAGTTTGCACTGAACCTGTCCGCCAGGATGTTGGCAATGTCAGTGGGTTCAGTGTACTTTGTGCCATTTTGCACCAGCTCAGTGCAGATTTGGGAGTTACCACCCAGATTCTTGATGTAGCTAAAGAAAGCCTTGTGATTATCTTTAGAATCTTTGGCAATTTTTCTTTCAAAGCTAGCCTTTGATGATTTTAAGAGGGATCGAAGTTTCTTGCTAGTACTGATCAGGGATGCCTTCCCTTTTTGGGATTTTGCCCTATCATGTAATAGTTTCCTCCTTCTGTTGTAAAGTTTATTTATGGCCAGGGTCCACCAGACTGGTCTCCTGTTTTTGGAGGAGTGAGTCTTGGTTTTACTTGGGATGGCACGATCCATGCATTCCTGTAGGTGCTCATAGAATGCATTTGTGAAGGATTCTGCTTTTTGGGTAGCATTTTCTATTAGTCCGGGTGCTTTGAAGTTCTCCACCTCAGTCTTGAGAAGTGTGAAGCTTGCTTTTGAGAAGTTTTTCATAATGGTTTCCTTGGCTGGGGGTGAGATCGGGATGTGAATGTCCATAGTGATTAGTTTATGGTCTGATCTTACCAACAAGGGGTTTACCTCTGGTGTGGAACATTGAGCCCCCATGTTGGTGATGACCAGGTCCAATATGTTGTCCCCTCTTGTAGGAGTGGTGACCAGTTGTTCCATGGCGTTTGAGTTTATAAATTCCAGGAACCGTTGGGCTAAGAAGTTTGGACTTGAGTAGTTTTCCCAGTCAATGTTTGGGTAGTTGAAATCCCCCGATAACATGGTGTTTGGTGAGACCTTCATATCCTCCAGTGTTCTCAGGAATGCCGAGTGGGGGTCCTGGGACAAGGTGTGTGATCTGTAGCAGGCTATGAACTGAAAAGCAGTTTTGCCCACTTTTAGTTGCACATGGATAGTCTCTGATGCCTTGTGCAGTGCCACTAACCTGGAGGTGTGGGTATCCTTGATGAAAATGGATACTCCCCCGCCTTTAGTATTTTGGTTGAAGTTCTGGGGCCAAAAAGAATGGTATGAGTTATATCCTGGTAGTGCTGGGGTGCTCTCTGGAGCCTTGAACCAGGTTTCTGTTACTGAAGAGATATCGATTTTTTCCATACTAAGGAGTGCCACGAGTATGTGCATCTTGAGGTTTAGACTTCTGGCGTTGAGTAGTATTACCCTTAGTTTTTTGTTTCTTGTATTTTCTATGGAGGTGGGTTTGTCTTTTGAGCCTTGCCTAAAAAAGGCAGTATGGGGGTGGCAAGAGCCTTAGCCAGTATTCGAAAGCCTAAGGGTGACAGGTGCAAGCCGTCCCTAGTGAAGCAGCATGGCTTGTCGAGCATGTCATCCCAGGCTGACAGACACTGGATCCCCTTTGAATGACACCAATAGCTTAGCCAATTGTTAAAATTGATCATTTTGTCCTTATACTGTGGCAACATTCTTGGTGAGGGCAAGATGCTACTCAGGATCAGGGTCATACCGGCCTGGGCTACATGATCCGAGAGCTCCTCTATGTCTCTTTTCATGTAGACCAAGGAGGTACGTCTCAGGTCGTTCACACCAACATGTACAATGACAGAGTCATATTTGTACCTGCTGTGGAGTGACCTGAGTGCTTGTGTTATGTGGTGGATCCTGGCACCTGACAAGCAGCTTACAGTGACCTTCTCCTTGTTCAGTCTGGTGAGTGGAGCGTGAGTGTACCTGATAATAGAGTCTCCTATTACTAGTGTATTTGGTGTGTTATTTAGCCTTAAGGGCTGTGACTGGGTGGCACACTGACTTTGTGAAGTATGTAATATGTGAGAGTTGTTAGGTGGTAGTGGTTGCTTGGATGTCTGCTTTGGAGGTCACTGCTGCTTTGGCAAATTTTTATTTAGGGCCTCTGAGTATGTTTTTGTGAGTTTATGTGTCTTGTTTGCTGATACGATTGGTTTATGTGAGACTGGTTGCGTGGTGTGGGTGATTTCCTTCTCCTCCTGACTGACTGTGCCAGTCATGGGTTGAGAGAGCTCGGCCTCCAGTTTGGCTGTATAGTTGCATCTCTCACATACATTTGAATTTGTTGGAAGGAGGAGAGGGTTGTCTGTGTACATAAGGCAATTGTAACATTGCCTCAAGATTCCCAGATTCACCAGCTGGACTGGAGAGTATACCTGAAACTGCACTTTGGACATGCCTGGATAGTTTAAAGAACTGTTTTATTGATTGTCCAGAATGGATGAATAGGGAGCCTTGTACTTCTAGGTAGTATAACGGGGTGTAGTGCTATAGTATGTTAGTGCTATACTGAGAAATTTGAGCAAATGCTGAGCTGTAGAAGGAATGTTGAGTGCTTACTTTGAGAGTTTGACTAGTTCTAAGGGAAAAATTGAAGAGCAGACCTTGTGGAGCCGGGAACAGCTTAAAACCACCTAAAAGGCACTGCGCGATATTGTGCGATGCGCAAAATCACGCAATATCACACAAATGCTGGTTTTAAGGCAGGGAGCTAGAAAGAGATAGGAATTAGCCCACAATGGCCAATAAGCTACTAGTTGCTGGGCTGTGACCACTCCTCCAGGGACAGATAGGCTGCTCAAAGCTCCCCACTCTCACTGGTGAACAGAGAAGCTTCCTCCTATCCAAGCAAGTATATGGGCAACACAGGAACCACACCACACCCAGAATTCAGCAAACCTGAAATCTGGACTACTCTAGTTTAGAAAAGGTGGGAACCAAGGATTTTGTTTTGTTTTTGTTTTTTAGCAGAAACAACAGAAATTTAAACAGGAAACACTGTAAATGCTTTAAACAGCCATCACACTTGAGTGTGTAGCCTACAAGAGTTAAACAACACAAAAACGACTTTTAGAAGTGTAAAAAAACAGTTAAGATACAAAAACAATGCTTTTGAGATATTAGGTAAGCCAGAAACTTGCTTTTCGGTGAGAAAATGCAGTCACAGTTAGAAAGCAGAGAAAAAATACTTTATCAGGGAAAGCTAAGCTAAGCATGAACTGAAACGTACATCTGAAGCCAAGGACAGCTAAAAAATACTTTCTTAATTCCATTGGAAAACTAAGAAACAGTACCCAACAGTGTTCTGAATTAATCCAAAATAGCATCACTCATGCAAACCCAAAGGAATGGCAGCTGATGCAGAGAGTTAAGGCTATGAGCTGTAATTCCAGTTTAACAGGGTTTGATGCCCTCATTTGCCTACTGTGTGACCTTGAGCAAGTCACTTAACCAGACAATGCCTGAGAGCAACTTGGAATCTGGGCTATGTTTTTCAGTGGCCCCCTGGACTGCAAACCTAGAAAATAATCTCTGATACAGTAAATATTCTTGCAGATGTTTAGTGTGAACTTTAACTGGAAAATAGTCATTGAATACCTCAAATTCTTGAACCTTGATAACACCTAAGATATTAAGGGAACCTATCCAAACTGTACTTTCAAAGGTCAAATTGCCACTTTAATGAAACCAGAAACATATCTGGATGCCTAATAAATAACTTCAAATATGCTGTCATGGAATGAACCCCCAGTTTCTTTAACCCAATTCTAGCCATAGGATATGTCTGTAAAATATGGAGAGCTGTTGTCATGATACCCCTTCATAAAGGGGCACTACCTCAGACTTCAGGAGCTATAGACCCATCAATCTAAGTAGTTTAATCTGCAAGGTCATAAAACAGTTGCATCTAACTTCATAAACTGAGATATAAAAAACACCATTCATCTTGACCCTGAACAGTTCGGCTTTGTCAGAGGGAGATCATGTCTATTTAGCTCAGTTACCATTTTCTAGAAGGTCACTGAGGATGTGGACAGCAGTCATTCGGTCCACACAACCTATATGAATTTAGCTAAGGCTTTTGATAGCATCCCCTATTCTGTTTTTGTAAATATGTTAATTGACCTAAGCGTGGATCCATATGTGATTTTTTTATTTATTTTATTTATTTATTTAACATTTGTTTACCAGGAAAGTCTGACTGGGACAAAGGCTCTTTTCAGCTGAGGCCTGGGAAGAAATGCTCTAGATGCATGTCTTTGGAATGTGGGAGGAAACCAGAACACCCAGAGAAAACCCACATGAATTCAGGGAGGACATGCAGACTCCGCACAGAAGGCACCCCAGCTGAGAATCAAACTGGAGAACCTCTGGCTGTGAGGTGACAATGCTAACTGCTGCACTACTGCACAGCTCATATTGAAAACTTTGATGAAGTGGATTGCAAATTATCTAAAATAAACAATCCATGCAGTCAAAGTAAGAGGTGCCATCTGATAAAGCATGAAAGTAACAAACAGTGTACATCGGGGATCCATGTTGGGAACCCTCCTACTGCACATATGCCTCACCCACCTCCAAACTGTAAACCCAAGACATGTGGCTAATGAGGTTTTGCTGCCAGCTGCAAGTTAGGTGTTATTGTCTGGTCACTCTTTCATTAGTTATCTCTACAAAAAGAACTAATCCTCACTAGCCAGTTGCTTACTAAAAAAAGGCTAATATTGAATGCAGTACTATTACATTTGACAAAAAAACTTTA
Source organism: Protopterus annectens (assembly GCF_019279795.1). Lineage (NCBI taxonomy): Eukaryota > Metazoa > Chordata > Ceratodontiformes > Protopteridae > Protopterus > Protopterus annectens. The sequence goes on along the minus strand of NC_056746.1, from coordinate 874,944,871 downwards.
ATCTCCAAATTACAATATAGCTCTCTCCAAACTGATATGGATAGCAGGGATCTTGGCAAATGGATTGACATATCCTTCTTTTTTGACCACCATGTAGCATTAGTAGTCAGGACATTCTTCTATTTAGCACAACTGACATCTATAGGCTTCTCATTCATGTTGAAATAAGTTATTGATCTACTGTACTCTGCTCTAATTATATCATTTATAGAGTACAATGCCCCTTTTCTATGTACCTGTCCAGATGCATTGTACAACTAGAAAGGTCATGGTGTTTTATAGACAAAAAGATCAGTGGTCTAAAGACCCATAACTTGGTTTCTTACAGACAATTGCATAGAGTTCTACATTATGAACTCTGTTCGATAAAATACCCAAACTTCCTTGATCTGTTAGATCTCCACAGGACAAACATCTCCACAGACATTAGAAATAAGGATATAAATCTCCACCGACCTGTAAATAAAACATACTGGAGGGATAAGTTTATTACTCAACATTAAACCCATCCCTAGATTAAATTGCCCTAATATGTTAAACAGAGTGATAACCTCGCATCCTTCAAGACTAACCTGGCTGTCTGCTTGTACATCTGTAAATTCATCCTTGGTGTGATGTTCTTTGCCCTTATAGAAATGGAAGGTACATATGTGGATGGCTATCAGCAAAAAGCATACAGTATTATAGGTTCATAGGTTGGTACTAGGCTATTGGCCCTAGGACTTACACAAGCCTAGCCATAACAATTCCCTGGATATTTCTTCCCACAATATTTACTCCCCTGGACCTCTGTCTAGCAGGGCGACTGACATGATCCCCGGGGTGAATTTCCTATCTCCCATCCAATCGTCAAGGTTCCTTTTGAAGAGGGCCAAGGAGGGGCTCTGCTTGACATGTATGGGCAGTCTTTTCCAGAGTATGGGGAGTCTCTGGGTCAGGAACCTATCCTGCTAGCATGTTTTGTTCATTGTGATGACAAGGTTTAGATCCCTGGAGTGTGTGGCTCTGAAGGATTGGAATTTCTTTAAGTGGAGCATGTCCAACAGCTCAGGGTTTCACATGGCCTTGTATGTTAAGCAGAGATCGCCTCTGAGTAGATGATATGCCACAGAGTATAGCTGGAGTTTTTTTAGATGGTCAGCATAAGGCATCTGCTTTAGGCCTGTGATTGTTTTAGTGAGGTATTTCTGCGGCCTTTCCAGCTGTTGCAGATGTCTTGTGAGGTACATACCAAATGAGGCATTGTACTCTATAATTTGTCTAATGAGGGGATGAGTACAGTGGGACAATGACCTCCTTTTTCCTGGATAAAAAGCCCTTAGTGATGAGGTATGCCACATAGAAGGATTTCCTGACTGTTGTGGCAATGTGGTTATTGAAGGTGAGACCACTGTCCACCTGTGTCCCTAAGTCTGTCATCACACTTTCGATGTTTAGTATACTGCCACCTATGTGGTAATTCATGGATACATGTTTTTTCCCAAAGGGGATAACTATACATTTCTTGGCATTAAGCTTGAGCCCATGACTCTGGCACCAAGCATCTGTTTCTGTAAGGCCCTTTTGTAGACTATCCACATCATTTGGGGATTCAATAATGGCTCCCAGTTTGCAGTCATCTATGAACTTTGCTAGCCAGAGTCCCTTAGTGTTGGTCTGTACTTTAGAGAAGTAGATGCCAAACAAGAGCGTTCCCAGGACTGAACCCTGAGGTACTCCACTTGTCACTTGTCTGAAGCTGGATTTGGAGTCAGCTACTTTTGCAGTCTGTGTTCTGTCAGTAAGCCAGTTGGCAACCCATCGAGTGACATGGGGATTTATGCCCAGCTTAGTAAGTTTATCTATGATTCCAGAGTGGGGGATGGTGTCAAAGGCCTTGGTGAGGTCCAGATAGGCTGTGTGGACCGCCTTACCCTCGTCCACAGCTCTGTTGACTGATTCGAAGAAGTCAATCTGGTTCAGGAGACAAAATTGGCCCTTCACGAACCCTAACTGGGTGGGGTCCAGTGTTTGAAGGTTGCCAATGTCTTTGTTTTATATGTTCCATGATAATGAGTTCCATGCCCTTGCAGATCAGGCTCATCAGACTGATGGGACGGTAGTTTCCAGGATCCAAGGTGGATCACCCCTTGTCTAGTGGGATAACTGTAGCTGTGCGCCACTCAGTGGGCATGAAGCCAGAGTTGAGGCTATGATTAAACATGATACTTAGGTGAGGTACCAGTTCATTTTGTAGTTCATGTAGTACACAGCCCAGGATGTCATCTGGTCCCATGAATGCTGTATTCTTAGCTTTGGAGAGTACGATTTCTACCTGTGTGGCCGTGATACCAGAATTTGGAAATCTTTTGGTATTGATATGGGCCCTTTAGGGAGTGAGAGGGGGGGGGGGGTGAAGTTGGCACTAAATTGATCTGCCAGGATATTGGCAATATCCTTGGGATCAGTATATTTAATGCCATTCTGTTGTAGCTCAGAGCAGATCTGAGCATTGCCATTTAGATTCTTGACATAACTATATAATGCCTTGTGGTTTTCTTTGGAATCTTTGGCAATTTTATTTTCGTAACTAGCTTTGGAGGATTTTATGAGAGCTCTTGGCTTCTTACTGATGCTGGTAAGGGAGATTTTTGCATCCTGGGATTTTCCTCTGTTCTGCAACAATTTCTTTCTTCTGCTGTATTGTTTGTTTAAGGCAGGGGACCACCAGATTGGCTTCGTTTTTTTGGAGGAGAACATCTTAGTTCTATTTGGGATGGCACGATTCATGCATGAGTGGATGTGCTCGTACAGTGCCTTAGTGTAGGATTCAGCAGTTGAACTTTCAGCTCCCATCTGTATGGGTGTCAAGAAGTTTGTCACTTCTGACTTGAGTAGCATGAAGTTGGCTTTGGAGACTTTTTTTACGGAGGTTTCCTTACTGGGGGTTGGGGGTCGGATGTGGATGTCAAGGGTGATTTGCTTATGGTCAGACCTGACCAATGAGGGAGGTGACCACTGATATGGAGCTACTATCTCCCATGTTGGTAATGACCAGGTCTAAGATATTGGAGCCCCTGGTGGTACAATGGATTAGTTGATCCAGGGCATTGGAATTTATTAATTCCAAAAACCGTTGGGAAAATGTGTTGGTACCCGAGTAGTTTTCCCAGTTAATGGCAGGGTAGTTGAAATCACCCAGTATTAGGGTGTTTGGTTGTATCTTAATATTTTCCAGTATGTTTAGAAAGGTGTAATGAGAATCTTGGGGCAAGGTGGAGGATCTGTAGCAAGCTACAATTTGGATTGCAGTCTTACCTAGTGTTTTTTGAACCTGGAGAATTTCAGATGCATTATGTTGGGCAGCTAGCCTGGAGGTGTGAATATCCTTGGTGAATAAGGACACCCCTCCACCTTTAGTGCTTCGGTCTTGGTTTGGTGGCCGAAAAGTGTGGTAAGAGTTGTAGCCTGGTATTGCAGGGGTGCTCTCTGGAAACTTGAACCAGGTCTTAGTTACTGCACAGATATCGATGTTCTCCATTTTTAGGAGAGCCTCAAGAGAGTGCATTTTGAGGTTTAGACTTCTAGCATTGAGTAGCATTACCTTCAGATTTTGCATGCTTGTATCTGTTACGGTAGTGGCTTTGTCCTTTGAAACTTGCCTAAAAAAGGCACTATAGGGGTGGCAAGAGCTTTAGCCAGTAACCTGAATCCCAGGGGTTACAGGTGCAGACCATCTCTGGCAAAGTATCGTGGTTTGTCGATCATGTCATCCCAGGCAGACAGATACTGGATCCCCTTTGAATGACACCAGAAGATTAGCCAATTGTTGAAGTCAATCATTTTGTCCTTATACTGTGGTATCATTCTGGGTGAAGGCAGTATGCTACTCAGAGCTAGGGTCATACCTGCCTGGGCCACATGATCCGAGAACTCTTCCATGTCTCTTTTAGTAGCCCAAGGAGGTACGTCTCAAGTCATTCACTTCAACATGGACAATGACAGAGTCGTATTTGTACTTGTTGTAGAGTGACTTGAGTGCATGCATTATGTGGTGGATCCTGGCACCCGAAAGGCAGCTGACTGTAATTTTCTCCTTGTTCAGCCTGCTGAGTGGTACATCAGTGTGCCTGACTATAGAGTCACCTACGACTAAAGTGTTGGATACGTTGTCTTGCCTTAAGGGCTGTTGTTGGGTGGCACACTGGTGTTGTGAGCTATGTGTCACTTTGGTTGTGACTGGTTTTTGTTTGCTTTTCAGCTTCAGAGGTCCTTGCTGCTTGGGCAGGGTGATGTTAAGGGCCTCCGCTATGTGTGGGTGTTGATGGTGTGGGTTTTGAAGGGCTATGTGTTGCTTGAGGTGTAGTGCAGTTGTTAACCTTCTCCTCTTGACTGTCTAGCACAAACTTGGCTGGAGAAAGCTTTGCTTCCAGTTTGGCTATGTAAGTGCATCTCTCACTTGTCTTGTAACTCCTATGATCCTATGACAAAATAGTTAATCATCCTACTTGGAGCCTACATACCCTTGATATTGTCCTGACAAATATGGCTCATTCTTGCACACTTGCTTGTGTATCATCTTCCATCATTAAATCAGGCTATATGTCCATGACCTTTTCCTTCAAAACTGGTGGCATTTCCCCCTCCAAATACATGTACTTAGGGACATCTGAAAATACACCTGTCTTCAATTAACTGTAAACATCCTCCAATAGGCCACATTGCTAAACTCACTGCTTATGCCTGACTTCTACTCACAATTAAATAAATGTTCTGTTAAGGCAGCCCCTAACCACAGCAAATGCAATCATAAATTAAAGAAAATGTAGTAGAATAACCATATAAATAATCTACATAACAAGAAAAAATATTTATCAGAAGTCCCATCCTGTCTACTTTAAGAGCACACTTAAACAAACTAGCAAAGAGCTTAAGAGTACCATAAGAAAGTTTAAAGCTGAATATAAGTTTAAAATAGCAAATGAAACCAAAAATAACTACAAAACTTTCTTTAACTATGACAGGACATTAAGAACTAACACTCAGAGATGTTCGGATCTACCCCAGAATAATATGCCCACTTTAACTAAGGAAATACCTAAAATCCTATCTGGCAAACCTAAATTTTACTCCACCCACAAGTAGAACTATTCCACAGACTCCACAGTTCTAGTCACCCTATAATTGCAATGGAACAAGTCTTTGCAGCTATCTGAAAAGCTAAGGGACACCTCATCGATGATTCCTGATAAAAAAGTACCAGATTTCCTAATTATTGGTACTATATAAGGTCTAGATGAACATCTACCTAACCTGTTTGAGCTAAGTCTCTCCACTAGTTACATTTCTGATACCTGCAGAAGCCAGTAAAAGAACCACCCTAATGCCAATACACAAGGGTTGCCCAGCCGCACTCTGAGGTAACTATAGACCCATCAGTCTCACTAGTCTCATATGTAATGCTATGGAATATATTATTTCAGATCTCATAAACTAGGACACTGAAAATCTCTTAACTCCAAACTGTAATAAACTCAGCTGTGTCATATTCAGTTCTTGCCTTCTTAACATTGTTAATTTCTTCAGAAAAGTCACAAAAGAAGTTGATAGCAGTTATGCAGTACCCAGAGCATATCACAACCTGACCAAGGCCATCAACATTTTACCTATGCAGGCATTATTAACAGACTTGTAAATCTAAATATAAATTAATGTTTTGTGATGGAGGGCTAATCGGCTATCTGACATAACCCATGTTAGAGTTACAAGTGTCACTTCTGAAAGTAAATAAAACTGCCAGTGGTGTACCACAGGCCTCAGTGCTAGACCCTCTCCTATCTGTTATCTATTCTCAGATCTTCAAGCCAACACTAATAGCCTATGATTATTTACATTTGAGAATGACAGTGTGTTGGGTGTTGTTAGTCATTCTGGCATTGACTTTCAGTTGCTCCAACATGGGTTAGCATGGGTTACAGTATGTTAATAACTACTTTAAAGACAATGATTTCAAATTAAATATGAAAGTATAGTATGGTTCAACTGAGTAAACAAAAGATTTCAATGTCAAGCCATATAAGAGGCACACTGCGTCTAATCAGACACTGGCATAAGGGATCTGCGTACTCCTGTTGATAATTCCTTGTATTTTGACCATCATGTCTCTGTAGTAGCTTTGCTCAACTAATTCTTACAGAGCCATAGAAGTCTTAATTCCCCTTTACTCATCTGCTGTCTGATGTATTACTGAATGTGATGACCTTTTGACATATATTTGTTGAAGTACATCACTAATCAGCTTGAGAATCTTCAGAGATTCCTAAGTAAAGGGATTAATGGCCTCAAGGCCTCAGTTACAAGAGCAAAATGTCACCCCCTCTCCCTGTACTCAATTCTTTTATAGACTTCTTAATGGTGACCTGTATCTAGTCTTTACAGATATGAATGACCCAACCCTTGACTTCCTATTCCTTTGCAGAAGAAATGGATCCTCTAATTCCCAGTTAAAGAACCTAAGCTTAACAAACAGATAAATGAGACATGACAGCATAACAGATTCATATCCCAACATATTTCTTACATCTGGAGCCATCTGTATTTCAAGCCGAGTAGTACCATTACTACCTTTAAAGTGAGTAGTCAGGAAGTCCTTTTGTTCAGCTTAACTGATATATAAAGTTATCTCTCTCACATCCAGGAAAGTTATCATTCCTTTGTACTTTGTTCTAATTAGTCCAGTTAGAGAGCACGATGCCACCTTTGGTATATACTTGTCTAGACACATCATACAGGTAGAAAGGCACTAGCTGTTCCAGACTAAAAGGATTAGTGGTCTAAACACCCTTGAATACTAAGACAGGCTTTAAGCTCCATGTCTACACCTGATGTCTCATAGACTTTTAACTGGAGATCTATGTCTTGCAATCTGTTCCATTAAGGACCATATCCACCATGATCTCTTCCATCTCCAGAAGACAAACAGTTCAGTATATACTAGAGCTAGTCAATTAAAGGTCACCCATGGGTGTGGACTCCATTATCTCCAATCCAGCTTGGCCATATATATATGGAGTATGTTTCTGAACAAACCGAATTTCCAACCCAGGACTGTCGAGAGCCCAAGTATTTAGAGCAATCCTTTCAACTAAATTATTTTATTTCTAAAAACAAAATAAACCCAGTTCTAAATCCTCCTTCTTCAAAAGAGAGACTGCATTCAGATCATTCCTTTTATAGGCTTCATTGAGATTAGCACTTTCATCTTTGTAGCCTTCTTCAGATCCAGTTCTTACATGTAAAGATTTCCAGATAAATTGCACAAACACTCATAAGAGGGCTAACAGTCCCTAAATCCCAAGTTTCAGGAGTTGTAGTACTTGGTCTTCCACCCTGTCTCCATCAAGGTATTGGGTGTTTATTCCTGTCCCTCCTTGGCAAGATCCTCAAAGCCTGGAACAGTGTCAAGGTTTTATTCTTCTTTTATGCCATGAAGCTGGAAAAGACCCACATTAATTATTGTCTTTATGATATGACCAAGAAGGATGTCCTTTCAGGTTTCAGGTCCTTGGAAAAACAGGAATCTCGTATTCATAGCCAGTGATGTCCCACACAAGCATGATGACCTTTCATTTGATGCTCACATAGTTGCTACCATTCACAAAGCATATGTAGTTGCCCACCTTATCATTATGTAGAATTTAAGGCAATTCCAGGCAAGTAATTGCTCCCCTTTATGCATTTCTTATTAGTCCAGTTATAGAATATTCTGTAATCCTACTTGCATGCCATCTGGTGCAGTTGGAGGGGGTACTGAGATTGTTCACAAGGATAATGAAAGGGCTTCAAGGCATGCCTTATAGCCAGCAATTGTCTCTGTTTTCTGCATCTTATTGTCTTTTTTACAAGAGACTGTACCTGATGTTCAGTGCGTTAAAGGACCTTTAACTATTTGAAACCCTTTGCTTAGAATACCCAGAAGTCTGAAAAGCACCCCTCTGCAAATTTCTGATGAGCATTTTAAATGTTCATTTCTCAGATTCTCATTCAGGAACAATAGACTCAGTCAAGACAACCTAAATGGAAGAAATCCAGAGCCTGCAGCCCCGGCCACAGCAACAGCACAGTCACAATATACAAGATACCCTACCTCACTCCCTTCAGAGCATGCAGAAGAGTCTTAAAACCTTTCTTATTGAGCCCAGAATCAGGAAGAAAGAAAGCCTTCCAGTGCCTGATCCACTAGCAAGGAAATGAATCTGGTCAGCTAATATTAAAGATGAGGACCATAAGCCCCATTATAGAAGAGTACTACATTTTCTTATCAAACTTGTCCAAAGATTTCAACTCTGACACAATGTGGCAATAAGCTCTGGTCTCTGGTTATTGAACCTGACCTAAAAAAAAAAACATTTAGGAGCATGCTCAGCAATGTCCGGTCAGGGACTCAGTTCTTAGCCAGAGTCTCATATTAAAAAAAATATTTGCTTCCTTGGGCCCACAGCAGCAGAATGTGTGTGTGTGTGTGTGTGTGTGTGTGTGTGTGTGTGTGTGTGTGTGTGTGTGTGTGTGTGTGTGTGTGTGTGTGTGTGTGTATGAGTGTATAGGCATGTGTGCTTTCAATATGCTAAAATAACTTTCAAACATTTGATTCCACAGGGAGAACCCCCAGGGACCATTACCCTTCTTTCCTAGATGTAAAGTCATGCATTTCCAAGAATAGAAAATGTGAAATAAAGACCAGTCTTTGCAGTACCTCATGAGTGTCACCTTGTCTGGAAAGGTGGAAACTATCTAGAGATGAGCTGTAGGACTGCGTGACTAGGGACTAAAGTACAGTTTTGTAAAATCTTACCGTAACAGTAGATGTCCTTCTCTTAATAGGTTCATAGGTTCATAGGTAGGTACTAGGCTATCGGCCCAAGGGCCTACGTAGGCCTAGCCAACAAGGTTCCCTGGCTTATGCCACCCAAGAAAGTTATTTTCCTGTGCCACTGTTGAGCAGAGACACAGAAGTGATCCCCGAGGTGTATTTCCTATTTCCCATCCACTCATCAATATTTTTCTTGAAGAGTGCTAATGAAGAACTTTGCTTGACATAGATGGGTAGCCTGTTCCAGAGTATGGGAAGTCTCTGGGACAGGAATCTATCCCTCCAGCATGTCCTGTTTATTGTGGTGACAAGGTTTAGGTCCCTAGAGCATGTAGCTTGGAGGGATTGGGATTACTTTAGGTGTAGCATGTCCAACAGCTCTGGATTTGACATAGCTTTATATGTTAGGCAGAGATCAGCTCGGAGTAGGCAATATGCTATGGAGTAAAGCTGGAGTTTTTTGAGGCAGCCAGTGTAGGGCATTTGTTTGAGGCCAGTAATCCTCTTTGTGAGGTACTTTTGTGTATTGTAGTATCCAAAACAGAAGGGATCTCCTGGCCGGGGCAGCCCAACGCTCGGCCAGTATACAAAAGTCTAAAGATCTTGTATGCACCATACTTCACATAAATGTTCCACGCACAGAACGTAGGGAATAAAAGAGACGTATGGACACAACTACCCAGAATTAAATTGCTCCAATAGAGAACAAACTCAACAGGATAAAAGAGTCCATGAAAAAGTGGAAACCCTGAGGGGAAATTAATCTAAAACAAAAAACAGAACAAACAAGAGGGGTTGGAGGTAGAAAGAAAATACTGCAACAGTGAAGAGAAAGACATCTACTAGTATGGTAAGATTTTACACAACTGTACTATGTCCTTCTATATCACTGTTGAAGCATCCAAAACAGAAGTGAGAGTAAAAAGCTAAATAACAGAAAGGGAGGTGAAAGGCTGAGAATAGCCCTCAATAAACCCACATAAAATGGTTTTAACAAAACCTGCTCTGGCCCTAGAAGCCATATCTAACATATAATGCTTAGTATTTATATGCACTGAAGACCAGGTGGCAGTTTTGAGGATGGAATTGGTATCCAACCCATTGAAGAAGGCATCAAAGGAGGTAATAGCCCTAGTGGAATGAGCTCTAACAGAAGTAGACAGAGATTTGCCATGAAAAGAATAGCAAAAGGAAATTGCCTTAAATATCCAGCAGGTTTGCTTAGAAACAGCCAAAGCCAATGCCCAAGGAAGAAAGGAAACAAAAAGCTGATCAAACTTATGAATGGCCTTAGTTTTATCCAAATAGTACCTGAGCTGTCTGTGCAAATCCAAGGCATGCAGAACCTTCTCACTAGCAGACTGAGGAGAAGGGGGAAAAGGAAGTGAGTTGTAACAACTGATTCAAGGACAACTTATTTACTACCTTGGGCATAAAAGAAGGGTTAGTATGAAGGGACACCATATCCCTGTTAAAAACCAAAAAGGAGGAATGGTTATAAGGGCTTGGAGCTCAGAAATCCCCAGAGCAGAAGTAAGAGCCTGCAACAAAACAGTCTTCCATGTACAAAGTTGCAAAGAAGAAGAATCTACAGGCTCAAAAGGAGCCTGAGTCAATTTTTCCAAACAAAATTAAGGTTCCAAGGAGGAGGAATAGGTTTCCTTGAAGGCCTAATATGCAGCATTACTTTAAGAAATTGTTTGACCTCAAAATGAGAAATCAAAGGAGGATTTAAGGGCAAATAAGCAGAAATGGCTGACAAATGAGCCTTCACAGAAGAATAGTCCAGGCCAGACTGAAGCAACTCACATAAATTAGAGAGGACCAGTGGGACCCCCACTGAAAAAGGGTCTTGGCTACAAGCATGGCACCAGACAGAAAATATTTTCCATTTGGACATATAAGAGTTCCTGGTTGAGGCTTTCCTTGCCTCCTGTAAAACCCTATCACATCCTTAGAAAAGAGGTGTCTGAAAGGGATCATAACATGAATATGGATATGAAGGTTAAACATCTTTCAGATCCAAGGACACTAGAAAAGTCTGGGGTAATAAAAGAGGAAACAGGGTTTGAAGAGTAAGATTATGAAAAGAAGGGACCCTGAGAAAAGTGTTGAGCTGGGAGAGATCCAGAATAGTTCTCCAAGTGCCCTCCTTTCAAGAAACCAGAAACATCCTTGAATAAAAACCCTTTCCCACTTGGGAATGAGGGACAGGCTGAACTTTTCCTTGGTTCACCAGGGACCCTGGAACCTCCAGGAAATGAGGAAGTTGCTCTAGAGGAGGCTAAAGAATCCCTGAAAAATGAGGGACAGCCTTCCATACTGTGAAGTAACCCTTACAGATGATACAAAGAACCAAAGAGTCTCAAGTAATGAGATGCCAAATTGGAAGCCAAAAGGAAAGCCAAAGGGACAAAGGAAGCTGGTCTAAGAGAAGGGGCAAGTGAACTGTCAAAGATAATCAGGTTTATCAGATAAATTAGGCTTCCGGGCCACAGAAATCTGGAAAACCTTAGCAGAGGGGGCCTACCTCTTACTCTTCCTGCCCGTGTAGGCCTGGTGGGGTTGCCTGTGAACAAAATCAGACCTAGAAGGATAATTTCTCTGGAACTTAGGGATAGGAGAGACAAAAATATGTGTAATGTCCTGCAAGGCTTTGTCTTTCTCTTGAAATGTCTTAAAGATGTCAGCAGCTGCAGCAGTCCCAAAAACATGTTTAATATCCAAAGGAGCATCCAACAACTTGGCCTTAATGTCCTCAGGTAGATACTGAAGAAAAAACCAAGAATAATACCTCATGACAGACCCAAAAGCTGCAACCCTAGAACAGGCATCAGCATCATCATAGCTACATTTAATAGAGTAGCAAGCTGCTTGAGAAGCAGAACCTATGATGAGGCAGAGTATTTGCCTTCAGCATTAGAGAGGTCAGAAATAACCTGACAAGACTGAGCAATCAAGGCCAGAGTATACCTAGTCATGCAATTCTGGTAATTAACAGCCCTAAAGGCCAAAGTAGAAGACATGTAAACTTTCTTACCAATCCTCTCAACTGTCCTACTATCCTTATCAGAAGGCAAACATTTGGAAGACGGCAAAAGCTTAGAAGGTTTGTCAGAAGAGACTGACACCACAGCAGGATCAGCAGAAGGACATTTAAATAATAACTGGCAATCCTTACAAATCTTATAGAACTTATCAGGTTTCTTAGGAATAGGAGGCTCAGAATTAGGAGACCTGGAAGCAGCAATGAAAGTGTCTAACAAGGCAGTCAACACAGGAGGAACTACCGATGGTTTAGGAGTCTCCACCTGAAGCAACTCATAACATCCTATCTGAATATCATACACTTGAGAAGACTCCCACTTAAAGTATTCCAACATCCTAGCAATTTGAAAGAATTGATTACACTGTAGTATATTGCATTTAACTGGAAACAACTGAAATGAGACTGGAAGTCTTTATCTGTTAATTAACTTGGGCTGAACAGGTGTTAGTCTCTCCTTTATGGGCCAAGTCTGTTGTACTTTACAGAATGAATTCTGAAAACAATGTAGTTCAATTAATAAGGCTTTATTAGATGTTAACAATATCCAAATATCCAAATACAGTCTTTAACTACAGTCTGTAGAAACTATGGAGTGCTAGTTAATAACAGCGCTGATAAATATATCCACATTTTCTGCAGGTATATTCTGATTCGGGTCCCCTTCACTACACCGACACGCCACAAAGCCGACACCCAAAACACCAAGACCAAAAGACCGATGACGCAGATGATCGACAAGGTGAAATCCCGACAGCCAAAACACCGACATGCGCAATGTGTGAGCGCGACTCGGTAAGTGTGCGATAGTGAGGGATTTAGGGTTAGGGAGCGGACAGGTAATTGTACGATAGTGAGGGATTTAGGGTTAGGGTGCGGGAAAGGTGAGTGTGCGGTAGTGTCGGACTTAGGGTTAGGGTGCGGGTAAGGTAAGTGTGTGATAGTGACGGACTGTAGTTTTAGGGGCGGGTTAAGTGAGTTAGGGATAGGGTGCGGGTAGGGTGAGTGTGCGATAGTGATGGACTTTATGTTTAAGGGTGGGTTAAGTGAGTTAGGGTTAGGGTGCAGGTAGGGTAAGTGTACGATAGTGACAGACTTTAGGTTTAGGGGTGGGTTAAGTGAGTTAGGGTTAGGGTGCAGGTAGGGTAAGTGTGCGGTAGTGTTGGACCTTAGGGTTAGGGTTTGGGTTAAGGTTAGTGCATATATAGTTGTGTGTAATGTGTAGTTTATGTTTTGTGTGTCGGTGTTTTGGATGTCAGTGTTAAGGTGTTCGGTTTTGTGAGTTGTCGGTATTGTGTGTTTTTGGTCTTTTGGTCTCGGTGTTTTGGTTGTCGGCTTTGTGGCGTGACGGTGTAGTGAAGGGGACCCTCTGATTCTCCTGAATAATATTAACTGAAACAGTCTTTTCCTCCTGAATAGTATAAATGTTTGATGACCTGATTTCTATACTCAGGTTCCAGTGTCTGTACTGCAAAAGACCCTTTTGCATATCAGTCCCAAAGCTAACTTACTTTCCGAAATACTGAATAGCTAATCTTTTCTGTATGTCAGTCCGAACTAACTAGCTTAACTAACTGTATCTGAAGTGTTTATTAATAATACCAAAACTCTGTTCTACATGCTTCCTTAATCTTGGTTTCACAAACCTTGTAGCATACAAACAAGATGTGTTTGCACTCAAATGTACATCAGATTTTGTTTTTATCAGTATTCTTGACTGGTGTATTTTCACTGAAGCCTGCTTTAATATGGCTGCATTTCTAGACTCATGCAAAGAGAATACTGTATTTTGAATGACCCCTAACCTAACAAAATTGTGCCTCCAAAGGACAGTTCCTCAAAAAGAGACTCATGGCTAATAGACTCTTCCTCATCAGAACCATAAGCCAAAGGCTAAGGCATCTGTGAGAAATAGAACAAAGACCCCTTATCAGACACTAAATCCGCATCTGAGGAGTCTGTTTCCCTAAGCTGTTTAGAAAGGGTAGAAGTCCAAGCAGAAGCAGGTACTAAAACCCCTTGAGGAGGCTTTAGGGCCATCATGGCTGAAAACAAGCCCAGAGTAAACTCCTGCCATTCCCTTTGAGGATCCTTAGGATGGACGAAAGCATGCTTCAGTTTTTGTCTTGTCTTGAAAGGGACATCAGCCCTAACAAATACTTGAGGTTCCAACCCTTGGCAAGATTTGCGGCAGAGGAATCTGACATAGACACCATTACCCACTTCTAGAGGGATGTCCAGTGGAGACTGGACAGCTAAAAAATCTGTCCAGGACTTCTAGGCCTTCTTACCTACTGGTAGTATCTCGGGGTTAAAGGATTCTGCCACAGTTCCCTGGGCTAACTGGTTAAGCCATTGGTTTTCAAGAAAAATAGACAGGGAAAACAAATGGCTTCTGAGTGTCTTGCCTTACAAATACTGCAGCAGGTATTGTTGTGGGAAGCACGCAAACAAAAAATACACTATTCATGATGATCCTTATGGGGAATCTCCCTCCTAAACTGACATTTTCTCTTCTTGGAAAACATGAACTCTAGGTAGCAAAATAAAATACAAGACCTAGAAAAGTAAAACAAAGCAACCCCAACAAGGCACTTACTTGTTGACTAAGTATTCAGTACAGCAACAATGCATTCAGATCAACTAGCAAAAGTAACATTCAAACTGGTGGCAAAGATGGTCTGGGTAGTTGGCTCCAGACATCCCTTTTATGCTCTATGTTCTGTGCGGGGAGCATAAATGTGACATACAGCCCATACAAGATCATTAGGCTTTTGTATACTGACTGAGCATCAGGCTGCCCTAGGAAGGAAATCCCTTCTATTTTGGATATTGCAACAGTGATATAGAACATCTATCTTTGCCCATTTAAGAAATAATGGTCACAATGTCCTCCAAGGCTTCATAAAAGACAGAGATGGAGACATTTCCCCACAATTCAAACAACTCAGGAGTCAGCTTGCATATGGTATCACAAAGAGTGCCCAGAGATCACACCAGGTGCTGGGTAAAAAGGTCTGGTGCTAAGAAGGATGACTACCTAGGGTGCCATTAAGACAAGACAGGCTTTCAACTCTGCTAGCTAGTATCAGGTCATGCTCCCTAAAGACACATCCCCAAACCTGACATCAAGACCTAAACTGTGTGCCCTCGAGCACAAAGATAAAGCAGCTGGGAAACAGGTGCTGCCTACAACCAGAACCATAACTGCAAATGTGGAAGTCAGGAATACACTTCCCAAAGCATTCTCATCATCTGTAGATGGTCGAGAATGAGCTCAGCGCCTACAGGTGGCACATATCTGTTATGCAAATGGGCTTGCTTAAGTGAGACGATACCATGACCTACCCTCCAAGTCTTCACTCTTGTGATGCTGTTCTAGCAAAGTTGTGGGAATTTTTCTACTAATTCTGTCTTGTACTTACAACTACCTACATCTGCCTGGTAGGAACATAGGCCAGGAGTTTCTCTCTGCAATGTATGCAGACTGCAAGACTGAACAACTGCAGTTATGCTTTATGCTGTGCTCTTTCCTGAGGCAGGGAAGGCAATAATACTGTGGCTTATGGCTGATAATTTGATGATTATGTGGGTATTATACAGATGTACTTCTAAGCATTGAATGCTAGAACTTTTCACCAATGTGCAGCAAGAGAGCAATCTGCTTTCAGCAGGTAAAAGGAAAGAACTGATGCACTCAAAGACTCTTCATGTTTATGCAGCTGATGTGTGATGTCATGGTATGCACTAGTAATACCAGCATGTGTCCTTTAATGCAAAAGTTGTGAAGCAATAAGACTAAACTGTGATTTGTGCAGAGGATGAACCCAGTCACAGAACCAATCACTGAAGGTTTTAGATGTCAGAGGAATTGTTTTCTTTATGTGAGTTTACATGACACAATTCACTGTATTACTTTTACCTGATGGCAGAAGTAAACAAGAGGTATATCTACTGTGCTCTTCAAATGCCTCAACATTCTACCTCCTCGCCCATCCTTACCTTATCTCTTACACCTTTTTCCATCTATTCCAACCCTTTTTGAATATGATTCCCTCTATCCATCCATTCCAGTAGATCATTCCAAAAGTCCATAACTATCTCTGCAATAAAAATACTTGTGCAGATTTGGGGAGTTGCTAGCTCCTAAAATCTATTGTTCAGAATGGCCCCGTTCACATCTTCATAGCATAATTCTGTCTTCTGTAGCCTCTGGCTATATTCCTTCCCCTGCATCCCATAGATCTTTCTGGCATCATCCCCCTGAATTCCATCCAGAAGGTACAGTTGTGTGCATACCTCTCAACTGCTTAGAACAAAAAGTCTGGACAAAGCCATAAATAATGGGGGGACAAAGCCCCAAAAATAGGGAAACTTTTTAAATATCGGTCTTACAAACATAGAAGTTGATAGAATAACAGGTTTTGCATTAGCATGAATTTTCTGAAGGGTATGAAGTCTGAAACTCTAATGTCTGTCATTATTTTCTGACTTCAACCCTGATTTACCAATGATTTGCCAGAAAATCACAATTTTATGAGAAACAGACCAAAAATATGAGGAAAAAATCTGGATATTCTGTGAAAATCGGTACAGTTGAGAGCTATGGTTGTGTAAGTTAACATACCATAATGTAGATTTTGAAATAGATCACTGTTGCAGTAGCCATAACTATATATGACACCTCCTACCAATCATATCAGATGTCTATCCAGTCTGCAAAGCATGATGATCCTTCCTTATGTCCCATAAGTCCGCTATTGGCATGAGATTATGTGCTAGTATAAGAGGGATGCATGGACATACCAAAAATCAGTGATTTCTTGCCCAAAAGGGAGAATCAGGCTTAAAGCTGTGAAGAATTTAAGTAAATGCAAGCAACATATGAAATATCAGAAGTGCAAAAGTAAGGCAAGATGCCCCACTCTGACTGAGGGAAAAGCAGGTAGAAATTGTGAAGGTGGGATGGTGTTAATACTGCAACAGCGATTTATCTGAACATTCACTATTATGGTAAGTTAACATACACAACTGTACTAGGTTCTTCATCAGATCACTGATGTAGAAGTCATAATATGGGATGGCTGCCATAACTCAGGAAGGAAAGATGGACAGAGAAGAACCAGGGTCTACAATTCCTTGTAGAAGAGCTTTAATAAACACTGCTCTAGCTCTGGAAATTGAGTTTAATTTGTAGTCCCTACTATAAATGTGTACTGAAGACCCAAGTAGCTGCCGCTCCTCTCCAAAAAACCTTGGGAGTAGTCAAAGTTCAGGTAGAATGAACCCTGTGTTTCTAAAGAAAGAATTTTTACCATTGTGAGAGTAATAAAACTTAATAGCCTGAAGTAGACATCCGAAAGAGATTGTTTAGATACTGGTTGTTCCTTTTGTTCTTTCCATGAAAGGAAACAAATAGTCGGTTACGGTTATTTATTTATTTATCTTTGTTTACTGGGATAGTCCGAATGGGATATACCCTTTTCAGTAGAAGCCCAGGGAGAAAAGCTCCACATGTTTGTGTAATATAATATAAACTATATTAAATTGATACATTCATGAACAAAAATTAAACAGTATTAGTAGAATCATACATGTGCATGTAGTACAACAGTATTAGACTGACTGAAAATTCATATAACCAGATTAGATATATTCATTATATATACAAATAATTGCTTGGGTTTTGCTTTACAATGAGACATAGAAGTTAACAGTTAAACTAAAATTAAGGAAACAAACCTTAACTCTGGGTTTAAGCATCAAGTTGTGAGCAAGTATAGAGAACTGGTAAGTAACATAGGAGGTCTGGGGTAGTAGTGAGTGAGTATAGGGAAGTGGTAAGTAACATAGGAGGTCCAGGTAGTAGTGAATGAGTATAGGGAAGTGGTAAGTAACATAGGAGGTCCGGGGTAGTAGTGAGTCAGTGAGTATAGGGAAGTGGTAAGTAACATAGGAGGTCCGGGGCAGTAGTGAGTGAGTATAGGGAAGTGGTAAGTAACATTGGAGGTCCAGGGTTGTAGTGAATGAGTATAGGGAATTGATAAGTAACATAGGAGGTCCACGGTAATAGTGAGTGAGTGAGTATAGGAAAGTGGTAACTAACATTGGAGGTCCAGGGTTGTAGTGAATGAGTAGAGGAAATTGATAAGTAACATAGGAGGTCTGGGGTAGTAGTGAGTGAGTGAGTATAGGAAAGTGGTAAGTAACATAGGAGGTCCAGGGCAGTAGTGATTCAGTACAGTGAAGTGTTAAGTAATATAGGAAGTCTGGGGCAGTAGTGAGTGAGTATAGGGAAGTGGTACGTAACATAGGAGGTCTGGGGTAGTAGTCAGTGAGTTAGTATAGGGAAGTGGTAAGTAACATAGGAGGTCCAGAGTAGTAGTGAGTGAGTAAAGGGAAGTGATAAGTAACATAGGAGGTCCGGGGCAGAGTATAGGGAAGTGGTAAGTAACATAGGAGTTCTGGGGTAGTAGTGAGTGAGTATAGGGAAGTGGTAAGTAAGATAGGACTTCTGGGGTAGTAGTGAGTAAGTATAGGGAATTGGTAAGTAACATAGGAGGTCCGGGGTAGTAGTGAGTGAGTATAGGGAAGTGGTAAGTAACATAGGACGTCCGGGTAGTAGTGAATGAGTATAGGGAAGTGGTAAGCAACACAGGAGGTTTGGGGTAGTAGTGAGTGAGTATAGGGAAGTGGTATGTAACATAGGAGGTCCAGCGTAGTAGTGAGTGAGTGAGTATGGAGAAGTGGTAAGTAACATAGGAGGTCCGGGGCAGTAGTGAGTGAGTATAGGGAAGTGGTAAGTAACATAGGAGGTCCAGGGTAGTAGTGAGTGAGTGAGTATAGGAAAGTGGTAAGTAACATAAGAGGTCCAAGGCAGTAGCGAGTGAGTATGGGGAAGTGTTAAGCAACATAGGAAGTCTGGGGCAGTAGTGAGTGAGTATAGGGAAGTGGTAAGTAACATAGGAGGTCTGGGGTAGTAGTCAGTGAGTGAGTATAGGAAAGTGATAAGTAACATAGGAGGTCCAGGGTAGTAGTGAGTGAGTATAGGGAAGTGGTAAGTAACATAGGAGGTCCGGGGCAATAGTGAGTGAGTATAGAGAAGTGGTAAGTAACATAGGAGGTCCACGGTAGTAGTGAGTGAGTATATGGAATTGGTAAGAAACATGGGACGTTGGGGTAGTAGTGAAGCAAGAGAAAGTGCATTTTATTGAGTCTGTGTGAGAAATTAGATACCTGAAAGGCAAGGTAAATGTAAAAGGAGGGGGTTATAGTGTGGATAGTGATGGTATTATGTGGTTAAGGTGAGTTGGAAGGGAGATGCAGTTTACATGTGTGAGAAAAAATAGTGAGGGGAAGAAGGAGGGTTAATTAAGTTTTGGTAGAATTGCATTTTGAGGGATTTTTTTAATATAAAGTTATCCTGGCGTATTACAGGAGCATAGCCAGTTTTTGTTTAGGTGTTGTTTTACTGCTGTTGTGAAAATGTTCTTTTTGTCTCTGTTTTAGGTGATTTGGCATGGAGTTCTAAAGTTTGCTAACATGGTGTGAGTAGACAGAGTCACTAGCAGAATTATTAGATTTTGTAATTAACCAGGAGGGATTTGATGTTTGATCTTAGTTAATAGTACTCATGTATTGTTTTAGTAGATTTCCTAGGGATGGGCATTTGTTTGGAAAGCATATAAGACTGTGTGTCTGTTATAAGTTGGGAGTAAGATAAATATTGTGGGAGTTCAAGTGAATTTAAGTTATTTAGTGCTTTACAATATTGTATAGATTGGGTGGTGTTAACTGTGAGTTTAGTTACTTTATTATCCAGTTTTGCTCTAAGGGTGGTATTTGCATTTGTGAAATAGGAGCAGTATACAAGAGGGTGGGACTAGGTAGGTTTGTGCAATAAGTTTTTTTTTAATTGTCTGTAAGGAATTTTTGGACTCTATAAAGGGAGCCAGGTTTTCTATGGGTTTTCTTTATAGCCTTGAGTATGTGTGGTTCATGTTTGAGACTGTGATTTATTAAGACTTCAAGGAGTTTGGTTTGAGAGGCAGTTTCAATTTTTGTCTGGTTTAGTGATATCTAATGTGTGTTTTTCTTTCAGGTATTGTTTGAGGGTAAAGAACATTAGTTTGGTCTTCTTAGCACTTAGGGGTGGGTCTGAGTTTGGCAGACAGGATTCTATGTAGAGGAATGCCTGCGGTATGACATCCTGAAGTGCTTTTAGTGTTAGTGCTGAGCAGATGAGTGAAGCATCATCTGCATACTGGACTAAGGTTGCATTTTCTGATGTACTGCAAATTTTGTTTATAAAGATGTTGAATAAGAGTGGCCCTAGTTTTGACCTCTGGGATACTCCAACTGTAAATGGGAGAAAATATGTAATATCCTGTTGCCATTTAAACACTTGCTATCTATTTGTTAGATAACTAAGAAACCAAGTAGAGGATGGGCTGCTGAGACCAATGGTAGAAAGTTCATTGAGAAGTTTCTGATGAGACACTGTACTTGAAGGCTTTTGTTAAATTGAGGAACAGGATTATTACAAGGTAACTTTTATTCCTATGTTGTGCGATGGGCTGGACAAAATCCATGTTGGGTGCTGGATAAAAGGTTGTGGTTAGTAACATGTTGGAGTAGTTAGTGGTAGACACATTTTTCAAGAATTTTTGATAATGGGGATAGTAGGGCAATAGGTCTGTAGTTTGTTTTGGCTCTGTAGGGTTTCCACCTTTGTGGAGTGGAATAATGAAAGATTTTTTTCTGTATGTCTGGGGCATATTTTAATATTATGGATCTGTTAATAAGGCTGAACATACGGTATACTATGCTTCAGCTGCAGTTTTAATTTATTCAGAGGGGCATTATCCAAAGCTACAGATGCTGGTTTAAGGTTTAGTAGATATGTTTTGATTACTGTAGTGGGGACTAGTCTAAGGTTGAATTGGGTATATTATTGTTTTGGGTTACAAGAATGGAGAATGGTGTATTATTTGGACTGTTGAGGGACAGAACAGAGGTTACAAAATGTGAATTAAACTGGGTGGCAATGTTTTTGCATGGTCAATGTTTGAGGGGGTAGGTTTAGAGGTTTGACTTAGTTGAAGTAATGTTTGTGTAGTGGACCAGAAATATTTGGATTTGTTGGGGTTGGTTATTTAGAGGTTAGAAAAATGGCACTTTTTGTCATTATTGATGTGAAGTTTAGCAATATTTCTTAGGTGTCTAAAGGTTTGAAAAACTGTCTGTTTTTTTGTCCATGGAACAAATTTTCCAAGCATGCTCCCTCTGTTTGAGAAGTTTTCCGGTTGATCTTGTTAGCTATGTAGCTGGATTTGATGTTACCCTTTTATTTCTGAGTGGATAGTGCTCATTTAGTATATTTAAGAACATTTGGTTGAAAGGGGATACAGCTTCATCTAAAGGCATTGTTTTTAGGGAGTTCCAGTTAAGTTCAGACTGAATCTTTCTGGGTTAAAGTTGGTTAGGTTGTGTATTTGGCTTTATTTATTTGTTGTCTGATTGCAAAGGTTGACAGGTAGTAGGTAGTCACTAATTATGTCTGCTAGATCACCTACTGAGTTGCTGCTTTATTTGAAATTATCCAGTCTAGTGTGGATTTTTTTATGTATTCTAGTGGTGACATTAACTAATTGTGTGAATCCATATAGACTTAGGTTTGCTTCATTACAGTCTAGATATGTATTTCCCATGAGAATGGTTTCTTGACTGATGATGATGTTATTATTTAGCCATTCAAGTATTTCTTCCACTATGGGTATACTGCTGCCTGGAGGATATACAGACTAGAAATGTATGTTATTTTTCTGTTAGTAATCTTTAGATGTGTTATTAGGATTTCTGAAATTCTGGGGCTCAGGGAGTGAAGGGTATAGTGAGAGAGAGTTTTTGAAAATAGCTGCTCCTCCACCTTCATAATTTTGCTGCCTGTCTAATCTAAACATATTTAAGCCTGGTGGGAGAATTTAATTGTCTTTCACTTCTGGCTTTAACCAAGTCTCTGTTGCAACTATTATGACTGGGAAATAATGGGCAATGCATGAGTGGAAATCCTAAAGTTTGTTTTGGATGCTTTGGAAGTTCATATTTAGCTGTAGTAGGTCAGATCCTTTTGTTTGTTGGCATAGAGGGAGAGGTTAGTTAGGTGTGGATGAGATTTGAGTGAGTTGTGGATTGGATGTGGGTCCTGGGTTAGGGTGGATGTTGCCACTAAATATGAGTACCATAGTAGAGTTGTTCAATGAATAATAGCATTTAGCAGAGTTTTCTAAATGGTAGTAATGTTTGGGTCTACAGTTCAGTAGTTAGAAGAGAAAGTGTCTTGGGTTGGTATGTTTTATGTACTTATATATGAGTAAGTATATTATTCTATATTGATAGATTTCAGGAAAGATTATAAGGTAGAAGGGTATAGTGCAGGATTATGAAAGTATGTGTTTGTAGAGGAGGAGGTGTGTATTACTCGATAGTTGTGGAAGGAGGTGATGTGTTCCAAAATATTTTGTCCTATCCTTGTAAAATCCTAACTGTCTATGGACATATAAATAACATGTTTTGGGGTTTAGGAAAAAACACACATGGAGATAAATTGTCTGGATCAAAGTAAATTCAGAAACCACTTTCAGCATAAAGATATAGATGGTTCTAAGACTCAGCTTGACTTTATGAAAAATCAAATAGTTTGTCTAGATATTGGCACATGTAATTCCTATACCTAGCTAACTGAAGTCAGAGCAATGGGGGACAAACTTCTATGTATGAAATTTTAAAGAACTTGTTGCAGGTTAAAAGTGTGTGCGTGTTGGGGGGGGGGGGTAGCTTCTCCAATAAAACATTAAGATTAAACACAAATGACGATGAGGCAAAGAAAACCAAGAACCAATAAAGAAAAAACAATGCCTCAAGTTTAGCACCACGTAAATTCATCATAGCAACAGGTGGAATAGGGAAATACTCATTTATTAAGGCAGTTGAGTGCTTTTGTTCAAACAGAACTTCTGCCTGCTGCTGTGGTGAATTTACATGGTGCTACACTTGAGACATTGTTTTTTTCTTTAAAACATTAAGAACCCAAGGAGATAATACTTGTGTTCTTGGTGGTCTAATATGTTATACCCATTTCAAGAATTGTTTAACTTGAACTAAGGAAGAAAGGGGAGAGCTAATGGCATAAAAGCAAAACCAGCTGAACGATGTACCTTGATGGAAGTCTGTACTAGGCCTGAGCTGACAGCTGACAAAGGTGGTGAAGAATCAGAGGAACCCCCACTTGCGATGGATCATGTTCTCTTTTATGACACCAACTGGAAAATCTTTTCCATTTGGCCAAGTATGATTTCCTAGTAGCAGGTTTTACAGCCTAATTTAACATCTATTATACTTCCTCAGGAAAAAGTGTATAAATTGGATCAAAAATTATCATTCATAGAGTTATGTGGAAATTTTGAATGTAAGGCGAATTAGGGATTTGAGATTCCTTGTCTTGTGTGAGCAAATGTAGTCTGTGAAGAAGCATTTGGTAACTGCCCCTAGCTAAGTGAATGAGAAGGAAGAACCAATGTTGTTTTAGGCAAAAGGGATTTATCACAAGCATCTCTGGCATGTCTGTCTTGATTTGTAGAAAAACTTTGGATATCATATGAAAGGGGGAGGGCATACAGGAACATTCCCATCCATGGGAAAGTGAATGCATCTGTTTTCCAGGCCTTTTTGCAAGATGCCCTAGAAAAGACCTGGTATATTTTCTGTTGAAATAGGAGGCAAACACATCTATTCGGGGAGTTCCTAAAGATCTCTGGGTGTAACAACCTTTAGCGAGAGTCTGGTGTGGATCTGCTCAAGGTATCTGCTGTTGTGCTTTGCTCTGGCAGGATGTATGTAGCCTAAGGATGAGAATGTTCTGGATTTCATGCACCTAGGCAATAATGGGTAGCCAGTAAAGGGGATACGATCTTGTCCACCTTTGTTTGCTTATTTACCATATCACTGTAGTGTTGTCTGTTATCATTAACAAGGCTCCAGAAGTCTACAACTGATTTAGAGCTTTTATGTTTTTATTGGAGCCATTATCTCCTTAAGATTTATGTGCTTATACATGAAATTAGGCACCCACATACCCTGAACCATGATATTTTGAGAGGCTTCCCCCATGCAAAGTCCAAAACATTTGTTATAAATGACTGAGTGGGGGAAGAGGGAGAAAGAAGCATTGGATTTAACAAGACCTGATTTGTCTATCAGCAGAATTTGGAAGGATAAGAGATGAAAACCTGCACCAAAACTCATTTGAGGTACCACTGGATTTTTCTGATATGGTGTTTGGCAAACTGAACCATTAGAATGGAAGAAGCAATGTTGCCAGAATTTTGAGGAACTTTCTTGCTGCAGGCATGGTTTGAATGACAGGTGTAAGTGGAGATGGTAAGAGAATACTTTGGAGTAAAGAAGGCTGTTGACAGAAAGGTTCACAGCAACCACCAAATAAAGGCCAGTAATCACTGCAAAAATCAGGTTCAGTTTATTGTAAAATCACAATATCAAAGTCTCTCTAGCACCTCAGCTTAACAGCCTTTCAAGAGTACATCGCTTGCATCACATCTATATGCTGTGAATTTTCCTCTTTGGTATCAGTGTTGACAGAAGGGTGTCTAGGAGACATCCTTGGAACAGTAACCAGTGAGTGGAGTCTAAACAAGACTTTTTTTCAGATTTTAATTTGAAACTCATGCTGCTGAAGACATGAGTAGTGAATTGAAGAGGTGCTACAATGTATTGGATAGAGGCAGCTAAAATGAGACAATCATCCAAACAGGTGAAAATATGAAAGCATTTTAGTCTGTAGAAGGCTATGAATGAAGAAATGCGCTTTGTGAAAATTCAAACTCTTGGAACAGTGGAAAGACCCAAAGGCAAATATGTAAACTGAAAGTGGAATCCAAAGGCAAAAAAAAAAATCTTTGGTAGCACCTGTGATTTATGTGCTGGAATGTGCAGATAAGCATCTTTGAGGTTTAGTGCATCTAGAGTAGTGCAGGGCAAAAGAGGGGGAAAATGGTTTGGTACCAAAAGAAGGGTGCATAGCTTTAAAAGGTCCAAAATATGTCTCCATGTGCCGTCTTTTCTGGGAACACAAAACATTCTTGAGGAAAAGCCTTTTTCTTATTGGGAAGAAGGAACTGACTCTACTGCTCCCTAAGACAGCAAATCCAAAAGGATTTGAGGAAATGGAAGAATATGGATCTTTAGAGGAAGAAGGATCCTCACCTGAGATGGTGGGGATAACCATTGTATTCTCTAACCATTCCAAATTATTTTCAGAACCCAGGCACCTAAAGGTGTCTGTTTCCAGAAATAAAGGAAGGAGGAGAGAGCTTAACTAAAATTTGGGAAGGAAGAAAGGCCAGGTTGGTGGGGAGGGGGGATGCAGAGCTAGTTACTGATTTTTCTTCCTTGAGATAACTGTCATTTTATTCTTGATTGACTCTGCCAGTTAAGTAAGTTTTGCTGGGAAGATGTAAAAGGCTTTCAAAAAAAGGGGTCAGAGGAAGAAGGTAAAGTTTTTGGTATTTTGGAAGAGGAGACAGAAAGATGTGTCTGACTCTGTGCAGTATCCCTTTGTTCCAACTTGATTACTTCAGCTGAAGAGTGTCCAAACAAACATCTCTGTCAAGTATAGCATTTAATAATTTAGCCTTATCATCGAGGAAATTCTGTAATCTTATTCATGCATTCTTGTACATTACTGCACCTGCAGCAGAAGGTCTAGACACAGCATCCAAAACTGTCATAAGTACACTTCATAGAATGATTAGTCTTAGTGACCTGGGAAGCAAAGTTTAACATGTCCAGTAAATTAGATTTAGTGTCTGAGTTAGGCAAGTTAGATAAGGTTTGTTCCATATTGGCAATAATAGATAATAGCTTTTTAGGCATGTGAGTTTAGCATCTAATTGCCCTAAATGTCTATCTGCCAAAAGTACAGCTGTCTTTGTCCTTTGGGAAATGGTCAGTAGCAGAAAAGGCCTTGGAACTTCTATCCCTATCCAAATAAATAATAGCATGGTTTGCCACAAGATTTTCATAGAGGAATTTTCAGGTATCCTGCAGAATATGTCAGATTTATAGGGGCAGGGGGTTGAGAATCTGTGGATACAGAGGCTGAAGCAAGGAGGTATGACCACTACTTTGGGGGAATTCATACTTAGTAACTCATAGTATCTTTTCTGAAATATTGACACCTCCTTGCCCTCCCACTTGAAATATTTTTCATTTTTGAAATTGTATCCCCCAAAAATATTTTTAAACTGAGAAAGGCTGAAGAGAGGGTGTCTTTAGATTATGATTCACAAGGAGTTGCAGAGGATAACTGAGAGGAGTAGCCAATTCCCTCCACTTGTCATTCAGAAATGATCCTTTTATTTTGAGTTAGAAGGGGGGGTCCTCTTTCTCTTACTAGTGGTAGAGGATGGAGGAGAAGGCTGGACAGACTAGATTGCTTTAAACAGACCCCATCCTAAATTATACTAATCTTTCTAGGAAGTCTTTTGCACAGAAAATGTGGAAGGACGGACAGTTTTTTTTTTCTTTTTTTTCTGTTTATCTTCTTTGTAGTTTCTAGCATTATAGCTTTATGGATGGAATCCATAGGCTTGATGTCCATAAGTGATCCTGTGACATCGTCCCTCACCAGTACTTGGTGAATGTCTCACTTTCCCTTATAGAGAATAATCCATGGTTCTCTATTCTTGGTGAGTTGAGCCTTATATATAATCTGGAAGGACATGTTTAGCTCCTGGGTCTTAGCAGACTTTATAGGGGTCACTCCAGAAGGACCAAGATAACCAGACTGATGGTGAAAGGGTTGCAAAGTTCCCTCAGTAGAGATGCAAGACCCAGACTGGAGAAAAGAGGAGGGAGTTTAGGCTTCTCAAAAACCTCTTGAAAATGTCTTCTTTTTCTCCTGAAATGGGAGGTTTATCGAAGGAGTCCGTTCATTCACACCATATCTCAGAGGTGCTTATTCTAAAAAGGATCTTTAGAGAATTTATCCAACTCATTATTATTTTCAAGATAAAGACAACACACACCTGATAAGACCTTACTTTGTGCTGTTCACCAGGAAAAAAAACACAAAGTATTGGCATCCCTGTAAGGAATCTATCTACTGCAAAAACATTTACCCTTCCTGACAGACATAAACATTTTATATATGTTTTTTTTTTCACAGATAAAAGAAAGCCTCCCTAGCAGGGATACTTATATGCCCAAAACTTTAGCAGAAGTCACACAGTGATACTCATGTCACTAAGCTTGCAAGAAGTCTGCATAAGTGTACCTACAGCAAGAAAGTCTGAATTTTTTGATTCACTTGTACTTCCATATTATACTAGCTTGTGCTATGAACAAATTTAATGTGAGTGTGGAAGGGGCTCAAAGCTTTGTGAACTGGCCAGATGTCTGATATCCTTTGCAGAATACTTCCCTTATAGTTATGACTAACTCAACAGTGACCTAAGGAAGAAAATCTGCATATATTCAAAGAGTGGTCTGATCAAGGCCCTGAACAAAAGAAACATTACTCCTTTGCTTCTGGAATCTAATCCCCTCAGGATACATCTCATCATTCTGGTTGCTGTTTCCACTGCCCTCTCACTCTGTTGCATTGGTCCAATGCAGGTGTAAGCAACAACCTCAGATCATTTTTTTGTTGTGCTGACATAAACTCCACTCCTCCCAGATGATACTTCTCATAGTGGCTGTTGTGACTCACATGCAATAGTTAACAAAGACTTAACATGAACTTCAAATGCCACCTTTTTCTCCCTTTGCTCAGCCATTTCAAATCCTTTTCTATACTTCCCCCTATCTGCCACTGTTGCACCTACCGTTGTGTAATGAAGATTATGATCCTGTTATCCATTATGTCACATATGCCTCAGACAACCACAGTGAAGAGTACTGTATACATGACAGATCCCTGTTGTACTCAACTAGTCACTTCACTACTTTCTGACATTGTACATCATACCACAACCCTGACCATGTCCTAGGGTTACCACCTGTCCCACTTTGCGAGGGACAGTCCCTCTTTGGGAAGTTGTATCCTGACAAAAAATATTAAAAATGGCAAATGTCCTAAGATTGTAGGACATAATTATGTCCGATATTTTATGTAATAGTTGCATAAAATAGTTATTTCTGTATCTAAACTAACTAAATGTTACAAGAAACAGAATAAGCAACTAAACTGCTACAGGAATAAGCTTTTATTTAGGCAAAAAAGTAAAGTTCTATCCTTTGTACTGACCATGGGTATGTGTCAGCCTGTAAAATCTGATGTGTGTCCCGAAAATGTCCCACTTTGGCCATTTGAAAAGGTGGCAACCCTACCATGTCCTCCCTTTTGCCTATGCAGCTACCCTCTATCCTGGTCCTACCCCAGCCACCCAGAACTGTTCCTCTCAGCCTCCTATGTGGAACAATTAAAGACCAAGTTAAAATCAAAGCAGACTGCATCTACCACCACTCACCTCTCAAGTTCTCCTCTAGCGAAGTCATAAACCTGGATCAGAAAATGTTAAGCCAGCAGTGGAAGCAATCGAACTTGTGTATACAAAGACACTTGAGCCTTATCTGGTGCATTAGACCAGCACTGCTTATAAAAATAAATGAAATCTTCTGACTGTAAGAAGACTGATATCTAATGTTGTGTACATGATACAGAAGACAAACATTTTCTCGCAATACAAAACAAAGCCTGGGCTTGTCACCTATAATGGGAAAGTATCTACCAAACCAGGTACTATTATCTCTAAAAAATGCACCACATTTTTTAGAAATAATATTAACTACATACGCATCAATACAGTACGTAAAGCTGCAAAATACTGATTCAGATGAGTTGCTATTAATATCGGTCAAATAAACAACATTCTAAACTTTGTCAAATGTAAATGCATGCATTTAGATGTTCTGTTGTAGTGGCTCCATGTTACAAGTGTGTCACCGATAACTGTGAGCCCCACAGATGTGAAAAGTAAAGTGTGACTGTAGAGTGATTACAGTGGATGTCACAGCTCTCTAAAAGCCAATGAAGTCTCCCTCCATCCCTGTAAGGTATCCATAGTAACTCCAAGATGTCTGCACCTCAAAATAGTAAGGTATCCATAGTAACTCCAAGATGTCTGCACCTCAAAATAAAGGGGAATACTCCAAGTTCAACCTCAGACTTACTACATATTTCCCATATTCACACTGTCAGACATACTGCTCTGTGCAGTCCTCAGAATTTCAACAGAACTCTAGGCATATAAATGTATCCCTTCCACCATCAAAAGTATAATCCCTCTGGGATGCATTACAACTGAGTATATCAGGACAAGCTGCAAATTCAGCAATGTCAGTGATTAAACAAATAGTGAGAAAAATTACATTTCACTTCACAGGCAAAGGATGCATATATGCAACATATAAAACTTGGTTAACTGACCAGATTTAGGATAGAATTCCACACCAAAAAAATCAAGCTATAGCATTTTTTAAATGTTATTATTAAAAAACGTAATACTTTCTCCTTGAAATGAATATGTAAAAAATCAAATAACCATTATTAATATTAACATGGTTAAAGTATCTTAACTCTGCAAAATTCCAGGACCACAAAACAAACAAATGATCCGCTCGACATAAACAGGAAATAATTTTCAATTTAGAAATGTTTCAATCAATGTAGGTACAAACACCATCTCTCAGTTTCCTTAAAAAACACAGTTAGCTTTACTAGGAACCACAGAAGCCCCATAGCTGTACCGTTGTTGGTAGAATATATGCTGTTGCCTTTTATAAACCTAACCTGTCAGTGTTCAAAGCATATTCCACGATAAAGCAGCTAAGGTTAATGAGGAGAGGTGGTTTACTGTGTCTAAAGCTTTAGAGATAGTCAAAAAGATTGTACCCACCAGCCAATCTATATTAAGTTTAATATGAAAGAGATCTGTGAACATCAAATTGGCAATATCAACTTCATAGACTGTTGTGAATCCATACTGTCAGTTTAAGGACACTACTGATTTTACTGACCTAGGAGCTGATTATGTGTAACATTTTTCAGAAATTTTGAAAGTTGGGACAGTAAAACAATGAGTCTGGGTCTCAAAATAGATGGTGGAAGCATTATAGTCTACCTCCAGAATTGAGATTTAAGCATTCATTTATGGAGCAAATAAATTCAATAATTACAAAAACATTCGTATTTAAGCATTTAAAATGACATTTTGACAAGATAGGTTCATAGGTTCATAGGTTCATAGGTTCATACTAGGCTATCTGCCCTAGGGCATTTATAAGCCTAGCCAGAGTTGTGTGGCTTTCACCACCCCTTAGGTTGAAGAATACTATACCCATTAGTTTGCCATGCATCTGTCCAGCAGTGATACAGAGATGATCCCCGGGGTAAACCTATGATCTCCCATCCACTGGTCAAGATTCCTCTTGAACAGAGCCAGCGAGGTGCTGTCTTTCATGGACCGGGATTCTGTTCCACAGCATAGGGAGTCTCTGGGTGATGAATCTGTCCCTCCAGCGCATCCTATTTATATCCGTGTTGAGGTTTAAGTCTCTTGCTCTTGTGGCTCTGGTGGATTTGGATTTTTTGAGGTGGAGCATGTCCATTAACTCCGGGTTGGACATGGCCTTGTATGTCAGGCACAGGTCACCTCTGAGCAGACGGTATGCGACTGAATAGAGCTGGAGTTTCTTCAGTCGGGCAGCATATGGCATATTTTTGAGCCTTTATCCTTTTGGTGAGGAACTTTTGGGGTCTTTCCAATTGCTGCAGGTGTCGGGTAAGATACATTCTGAATGGGGCATTGTACTCAATCATTGGTCTGATAAGTGAAGAGTACAGGGGAACAATGACCTCCCTTGATCTGGATGTGAATCCCTTCATAATCAGATGGGCAATGTAGAAGATCCTCCTAACCACTTTGGCAATGTGAGTGTCAAAAGAAAGGTTACTGTCAACTTGGGTCCCCAGGTCCCTGATAACCTCTTCTGTGCTTAATGGATCGCCACCTATGTGGTAACTTGGGGTTACCTTGTTTTTACCAAAGGGTATGACTATACATTTTTTGGCGTTTAGCTTAAGGCCATGGCTCTGGCACCAGTTATCCGTTTCTATGAGACCTCTCTGAAGGATATCTGTGTCTATGGCGCCCAGTTTGCAGTCATCTGCAAACTTCGTCAGCCACAATCCTCCTATGTTTGCCTGCACTTCTGAAAAGTAGATGCCGAACAAGAGGGGGCCCAGGACAGAGCCCTGTGGGACACCGCTTGTGACCGGCTTGGAGTCTGACATGGCACCAGCAACTCTAACCCTGTGGGTTCTGTCCTTGAGCCAGTTTGCAACCATCTTGTGACATATGGGTTTACATTTAAGCTGGTGAGCTTTTCTATGATATCCGAGTGGGGTATTGTGTTGAAAACTTTTGCAAGGTCAAGGTAGGCTGCGTGAACTGCCGTACCTTCATCAATGGCCTTGGTGACTGTTTCAAAAAAGTCGACCAAGTTCAAGAGGCATGATCTGCCCTTGACAAAGCCAAATTGGGTAGGATCCAATGTCTGTAGGTCCCCTATGTCTTTATTTATGAGTTCCATTATGATCCTCTCCATAGCTTTGCAGACCAGGCTTGTTAAGCTTATGGGGCGGTAATTACCAGGGTCCGTAGAAGCACCGCCTTTGTGGAGTGGGACCACAGTTGCCGTACGCCACTCTTTGGGTACGTATCCTGTGGTAAGGCTAAGATTAAACAGCAGCCTTATGTGTGGGTTTAGTTCCTCATTGAGTTTGTGTAGCACACAGCCGGGTCACCATCCGGTCCCATTGATGCTGTGTTTTAGCTTTAGAGAGCAGCTCTCACCTGGGCATTTGAGATGATTGGGAGGCTACACTCTGCTGGGATAGATATTTCTCCTTTTGGGGGGGAGGGAGGGGAGAAATTTTCACTGAACCTGTCTACCAGTATGTTTGCAATGTCTGTGGATTCAGTGATTTTTGTATCATTTTGGACTAATTCTGAGCATATCTGGGAGTTTCCACCCAGATTTCTAACATAGCTAAAGAAGGCCTTATGATTGTCTTTTGAGTCCTTGGCGATTTTTCTCTCAAAGTTGGCCTTGGATGATTTTATGAGTGATCGTAGTTTTTTACTAGTATTGATTAGAGATGTCTTCCCTTTTAGGGATTTTGCTCTATCTTGTAGTAGCTTTCTCCTCTTGTTGTAAAGTTTGTTTATGGCTGGGGTCCACCAGATTGGGTGCTTGCCTTTGGTGGAAAGGGTCTTGATTTTATTTGGGATTGCTTGATCCATCCAATCCTGGAGGTGCTCGTAGAAAGCATTTGTAAGGGATTCAGCAGTGTGGGTTGTGGTTTCCAATGGCTCAGGGGCCTTGAAGGATACCACACCAGTCTTAAGAAGTGTGAAGTTGGCTTTTGAGAAGTTCTTCACTGTGGTCTTTTGTTGGGGGTGGGGCGGGATGTGGATCTCCAGTGAGATTAGTTTATGGTCTGATCTCACCAATGAGGGATATACTTCCGGTGTGGAGCATTTTGTCCCCATGTTTGTGATGATCAGGTCTAGTTTATTTTCACCTCTTGTGGGAATGGTTACAAGTTGTTCCATAGCATTTGAGTTTATGAACTCCAGGAACCTTTGGGCTAGGGTATTGGGGCTTGAGTAATGTTCCCAGTCTATGTTTGGGTAGTTGAAGTCACCCAATATGATGGTGTTTGGGGAGACATTTATACTCTCCAGTGTCTTCAGGAAGGCTGTGTGGGGTTCCTGAGTTTGAGAGGGTGGCCTGTAACATGCTACAAACTGTAGAGCACAGGAAGTTTTATTGTTTGTCTGCCTACAAGAGTGTTCAGCCATAAGGAAAAAGAAACAGATTTAGTTTTTTTTAAGGAGTAGAAGTGGTCTGGATAACTAAGGTTTAGGTTAGCTGGGAATGGTATCATAGAATCAGCTTAAGTATAATATCCTTGAATTATAAAATTATTGCATTGTTGTACTATGTGATTGCTGAGGAAGTGGGTTTGAGGAAATACTTTTTTTTTCTAATGTATTGTTCTTTAATGTAAGTATGACACAATGACTAAGCCTGAACTTGGAGTCTGTGTTTTATAGTAAGCATTCCGTAAGCTGCCTCTTGTTGCCATGGTTAATGCAGTAGCTCTTGTTATTTAAGATCAGAACTAGAAAGGACACATGGAAGTTAACAAAATTACATAGAAAGTTTCTAAAACAGAAGACAGCATCGTCCAGACAAGAAAAATAAATCACCACATTTTGGTCTGTTTTAAATATGAAGTGTTTTATTGCTACAAAGACTCTACTGTCTCAGATACCGATGATGAAAATTGCAGATCCACTGTGTATTTTGCCATCCTTCCAGGTCACTTTTGCTTTGCAAACATTACCCTAAAGGTGCTGCCAAGACTGCACCACCACCACCATTGGTGTGCATGCACTTTTGACAAGGCAGTTGCACGTCCATCCTTCAAATGCTTTGGGCCTGCACAAAGAGGGACGGTCCTAAGTACAAACAGTAAATCCCAGAACAAATGATGGCACTTAATTCTGGTATGCATGGCTCTCATTTCTTTGGAAAAAAAATAGGCTGAAGGGTTCTCTCCCAGTGGAACAAATAAGTAGAGGAGTAACTGATGGGATAGTGAAAAAGTAATGTTTTGGAATAGAAAGTGAAGAATTACCAGTATTCTACTTTAGAGTTAGGGGGCAATATTAGGTCTCCACTGGTTAATAGCAACAGTAATTTTGATACTGACTATGCAGAGGCACAGAAAGAAAAATACCATAAAGACCAGGGTCTGGGATTACAGGTGAGCCAATTGAAAAAGAATTGGGGGTTCATAGCAAACATCTATGCAAATGGCAGCATAACACGAGTGAAGGTGTCAAGAAGAGAAGAGATGATGTGGAAAGTTATAGAAAATAATTTAAAAATTTACCAAGGCAAAAAAAATAAAAATACAAAAAAAAGGCCAAGAAAGAAAGAAAGAAAGAAATGTGATTGGAAAACAAATATAAGAACTTGAGGGCCAATGGGCAGAAATTGTTATTACTTTTAAATGGCAATTAAAACAGAATGGCAAATTCTATTAAAAAGTTAAGTGAAAAAATAAAAGTTAAATAAAAGTTTGGCAGTACATTATTAGACATCAGAAAAGGAAGAAAGCATTCTTTGGGTATCTAGGGGAAAGAAAGAATCCATAGTCAAAAACTAATAAGCAAGCAGTCAGATGTGTGGATGACTCTTGAGTCCAGTAATATTTCTAGAAGATACTGAAGATTTCCCAAATGTAGATATTAAGTAGCTATTTGGGCATAGCCAAATGAGTTGGTTTTAATAAGTCTAAAAAGGTACATTTTGGTTCAAGAGCTTCTACCACCCAACATCATGGCGAACCTAAAAATGTTAGTATGTACAGAATCTGAATACAATAATCAAGAACTCTGTTATTTGATATAATACAGAGACTGGCCATTAGTATTCAAAACGTAGCATGCTGATTCAGCCCATACAGTGTGCCCGTTGTAAATCCAAGCATATACCAATGGAAAAAGGTCTGGTCACCAGGATTTTTTTTCATTAATATATGCAATAAAAAATTACTATTATTTCATTTTTTATAAAATAAGGTCACAAAACTGGAGACCCAAACGAACGAGAGTCATGGCACAGAGAAAAATAAAAGGATAATCAGGTACATTATACAAAATTAAATAAACGTGCCTGATTATCTTTTTATTTTCTCTGTCCCATCTCTCCTGTATGTTTAAAGCCTCCCAGTTTCTTTCATTTCTTTTTTTTTTAATTAAAAAAAAAGCAATGAAGATATTCCTTTCTCCATTGCTTCCTTCACACAACACTGGCGTACTGCAAAAGCGTGGGAATACAATTCCCATACATATGCAAAGTACATCAGCAAAGCTCCAGGATATGAAGGGAAAAGCAGAAGACCACCACGGCATTGTTATACAAAGACATTCTGCAGGATTCAGCAAGCTCTGCACGGTGTGCAGGAATAGTGCAAGAGCTGCTGCATGCAATATGCCCGACGAGCGATCCAGGAATGAGCTCCTGGGACGTGCACAAGCGCTCCTACACTATTCCTGCACAGGCACAGCTCCTGTATGCTAATGGTTACCCCATTTGCAGGTGAAAACCATGCAAATGAGGTGAATTAGTGATCCAGGAAGCAGGCAGGCATCTGTGCAGGAATAGTGTAACCTGCAGAAATGTATTCGGCTACTAACCGAATACATTTCTGCAAATTACAAAACGGAAGCATGACAGCTCCAAAGAAAGCATGTATCCAATGTAGTAGGCATGTCAATGGCCAAATATATGGCAATTGGCACGGTAAAAAGTTGAAAAATTATAAAAAAATAACTTTTTTTTTGCCGATTTCGGTCGTTTAAGCGTAGGGCAGTGGTGCGCAAACGGGATCAGCCCAAAAATAAGAAAAAAAGTTGGAAATAAGCTTTTAAACCAAAATCACCATTCTGCCATAATAGTCAATGGCATGCATAAAACAACAATGACATGGAACAGTGGTTGCTAAGGGGAAGGCTAAGTGTCAGTTTTGTAACCATGCATTAGCAGTCAGTTTTATGAAAATGAGGGGACATAAGAGGTAGATGACCTCATAAGGGGGAGTGTCATGCATGTTGTAAGCTTATTGGAGTTCTTTTGCCCGTGTTTGCCCTTAGCTAAGCACAGCTAAGGAAGAGGGAGTGTCTGAGGCTGCCTAGCAGTGTTTACATTGCCTAAACAGGTGTGCTCGCTGAGCACCAGGTTTTATATAAAAAAAATAAATAAATAAATAAAAAGGAAATAGCAGCTCTGTTCACTTCTGACCACTGGGTATGCACGGCACACCTTGGGCTTAAACGAGAAGGCAATGGGGAGGGAAACAGCAGTAGGAAGGCAATCAAGGAGAACTAGCATAGCTGGCAGGGGAAATGTATCAGAATCAGCCAATTACACAGGAAGCAGCCCACCCCAGCACACTACTATAAAGTATGCAAACACTTTTCACACTGGTTTTTCCCAAAAACTCTACACCACCAGTGTACACAGATGGGGAAATTTTCCTGACAAAGCTAACAAAATGATAGGGGCTGCTGTCACTCTCATACATCAATATGTGGAAGAGGCTGAGGGTGGTGAGGATGAGAATGCTGATGACCAACTCACAGTGAGGAGAAGGAAAAGAGTGTACAGACCCAGGGTAACCTACCAGGGGCTACATGAGCTGGAGATAGTGGAGCGCTATAGGGTGGACAGGGGCATCCTACAGCAAATTGTTGAGCTATGCCAGCCATGCCTCACACACACAAATAACAGAGGAGAATCCATCCCAGTGGATACCAAGGTATGTGTAGGCTTAAGAATACTAGCCACAGGTACCTACCAAAGGCCAACTGGGGATATCATGGGGATCTCACAGGCATCAGCATCCAGGGTACTCCACCAGTTCCTGGATGCTAAGTCAGCACATGCCGGTGAGCACATATATTTACTCAACACCCGTGAAGTGTTGACCAGCAATATGCATCTCTTCCACCAAATAGCAGCATAGCCTGAGGTAGTGGGTGCTATAGACTGCACACACATACACATCAAAGCACCACCCGGTGAGCAGGGTAGGGTCTTCATAAACCCCAAGGGCTTCCCCTCCATCAACTGCCAGGTCATGTGCGATGCCCAGGGCATTATAATGAATGTGTGTGGTGGCAGCCATGGAAGCTATCACAACTCCCACATTTGGCAGATGACACAGCTGTACCAGAGATTTGCCAGTGGGGACATCCCATATGGCCACCTAATGGGCGATGCTGGTTACGCACTGGCACCATGGCTGATGACACCCATCAGAAATGCACACACACCTGAACAAGAACTCCATAATGAGGCACACGCACAAACCAGAATCATAACAGAGCTTGTGTTTGGGATGCTCAAGTCACAGTTCCGGTGCCTGGACATATCCGGTGGAGCCTTGCAGTACTCTCCAGCTACATGTACACAAATTTTCATTGTATTTGCCATGCTACACAATATGATACTGTGGAAACAGCTGCAGCAGGAACAGCATGGAGCAGGGCCGCATAGCCCTCCACCATTGTCAAGGCCAGCACAGGCACAGAGTGACTTGGAGGAGGAACGACCAGAGCCTGCCCATGTAGGCAGAAGGAGACATGCCCGGTATGCCCAGACTTTGGCAAAGAGGCAACGCATAGCACATACACTGACATGGTAGGAACCCAGATAATGATACCTCTCTCTGACTTGCACATATAGTAAAAGGGATGCCAAACAAGACACTACCTGTACTTTACCATATATAGGAAGAGTACTATGTGCATCCGACATAGTCAGCCCTCCAGTACCATCCTCAGTACTGGCACAGCCACAACGTAAGTCACTCTTCCTCCTAATTGCTGAAATGAGTAGTATGTTGTTGTGTTGTGTATATATGGTATGGATGTGATGCAAACTGGGTGGCTGAATGGGATGGCAGCAGGCAGTGGACACCCGTATGCAAGGGCAGCATGAAAACCCATAACAAATACTGGTGTCAAGTACGACAAGGTGACAAATCCCACTGCAGTACATGTGGTGGCTCAAATGTGTGTCCATAAGACACACACATGCAGGACAGGTGTAGATGACCATAAGGAAAGGTTGTGCTAAGGCCTCCAATTAATGGCAATGGAGAACAGCCCCCCTCCAGACCTATACAGACAGACTACAACAGGTCAGGCAGGGGTATGTTAGTTCTGAAGGGTAAGAAGTCTGAAACTGAAATGTAAGTCAATAAAACCTAAGATCTATACTCTACTGATATGCGTTTAGTCTGCATGATAGGTCAGAATGCAAAACAAAATGGAAGCCAACAGTGTACCTACAATACCAGTACAGTCATAGCAAACTTTTACAGTTGTCAGTTGTGCCCCCCCTCCCACAATCCTATGTAGAAATGCAGTAACATGTACATGTGGGTTTAATAACAGTGGAGCGCAGATTACCTGAGCTAGCCCAATTTACAGGATAGATTCTTGCATGTGTACAATATGCAGGGCTATGTGTTAGTTTGTTGTGTATTGTATATTGTGTGGAAGTGGTCAGCATGTAGGCATGGAGGGTTGTGTCCCGGTGGCCTATGGCCAGTACTGTCGATGACAGGGCCATGTTCTGACAACTGCAGTGCCAACCACAATGCATCCCAGCAAGACCCAATTCAGCAGTCATCCATACTCATTGTTCAAATGTCAACATCTGTCACCATCTAAAAGATGAGCATGCCATGAATGTGGGCCCAGACATACACACAGTACACAGGTGGAAGTACCCTAGACAGAGTACATAAAATATAATTGTCAACTGCACACACCTTTGGAATTGTACATACAGGTTAGCAGCACATTAGTTGTCTGTGTAGTATGGAATATTGATGTAGTCTGGCCAATCACTGGCAGACCACAAAAGGCACAGTTATGAAGTAATGAGAGACTGCCTATGTCCCTGCACAATGCAGTATAAGAGGAATGCCCCAGGTATATATGTGAGTCAGCTGCAAGAAGCTTCCATATCAAACATGCACTCAAGTCACTCCACCATCAGCCACAGGTTTATCACAAGTCATATCCCTGCTGCTGGGAATGAGTACATTATGACCCCCACTTTTGTATGGGAATACCCACAGAATGCAGCATGCTGAAGAGGTGTCCCATGCGGGTGTGTCCCTAACTGTAAGCCGTACCCTGCCAGCATCCAGAACAATGGATTAATATGGACAGGAACTATTGCCATTAACATCTCGCACACTTACCCTGTCACCCCAGGGGAATCCAGTGGCTTGCAGCCTGGGACTGTAGGTGTGACAGAATGCACTGGCCTGCCACAGATGGCATGCATCACTACCAAATGACCTACAGTCCTTTGTCAAAGGCCTGTGCCTCACCCATACTGCCAAAGTATGTTATCTCATGGGGTCCCAACTAACAACATAACAGTCCACAGAACACAAATGCAGGGTCATGTCAACAAATCCCAGTAGCATGCCCACCATGTCCTACTGCGTGAACTGTGGACCAACCCCTAAATACCACTGGGATGAAGGGACAACTATAGGGATACTTCTCAGTTATCACTTGCATAATGTTAGGAAGAGGATAGAATAACAAAGTGGGGGTGTAGAAGCATGGACGCCATGGAGTGTGTGAAGTCTGAAATTCTGATGTGTGCCCATACTATCCCTGCCTGCAAACCCAGTAATGGGTGGCTACAAACCCACTCGTAAACCACAATGTGAAGGGGAACTGACCAGATATATGAGCCCTGCCTCTGGGTAACGTGGGTGAATCTGTACAGCTGAGAGATATGGCCAGAGCAGGATATGGCCATTCTCTTATGCCAGTAGATGTACAAGCAGGGGATACTTAGCCACCACAGTACCAAGGTGCTGGACCATTTACACAGACCCATCAGCAAGTGTCTACAGCTACCCCTCCAGAATGGCATGAGTGTGCAAGAACATGTAGGCTGCAGACCGCAATACTGGACACAGTTCATTCATCTTGCATTTCCCTGGAAATAACTGTGAGCAAATAAGTATATCTGTCAGTAGGTGATGACATAACACATCACAGTGTAAAACAGTACATATGTCTAAATATCTCTGCTAACACCAAGCATGTAACACAAGCAGCACAGACACAATAGTTACAGTATCCCATTATCTTTCACCCATTGTGACTCCATATTGTCAACCTATCCACAGCTATCCTGCAGAAACAGGTTGCTAGCTGTAGGCGTTAAATACAAAATACTGCACTGGAGTACAACCTACCTAGAATGGATTCACACACTCAATACAGAAGGTCATACTGGGCATGCTCCAACACTTAGAGAAATGAAGCCCATGTCTGACAACAACAGTGTATTATACATACCTGTCAGTCACAGATGTCTGTGCACACACACAGCACATTGCACACCATTCATGCTTTGTACACACATTGGATAGAAATACTCACACAAATCCAAGGCCAACACACTATAATAGGTGAAATATACACACACAGAGATGTGGGGAAGAGAGAGGCAGACAGTGACAAAGAGATTGCCATCATGAGACCTGTCCCACCCACCACACATCCAATTGGCCAATATTACATGATGTGCCAATGTCAATCACTGTATATATTTGCATTTGGTAGCCCTCAGCCCTATAGTGTCTGTGGTGCTTGTGATAAATGTGTAACATGATAGTACAAATCAGTATTCATCTAGCATTTGCATACCCAGTCCTGTCAAATGTAAAGTTGTTTGTGACTAAGTGTTGTGTGTGTGTTTCCAGAGGAATGGTTTATGGCCCACTCACACACACTGCACTTCCCATAGCCCATGTTAGCACTCATGCTGATGTCAATCACCTGGAAATAACCCTCTAGCCAATTCCCAGCCCTGTAATCTCTGTGGTGCTTGCGATAACTGTGTAATGCTATAGTGTAACATATTAGTGAGGTAGGAGTTCTAATCCCAGACATGGCAACTGTGAAACTCTGTGTGTAGAGATTAATGATTTTGAGGCCACTCACAGTCACTACACCTCCCACTGCCCTACTTTAGCAAGCCTGTTGATGTCAGTAACCTTGAAATACCCATTTGGACAAGGGCTAGCCCTATAAGCTCTGTGGGCATGGGATAACTGTGTAATGCTATAGTATAACATACTAGTTAGGCAGGAGTTCTAATCCCAGGCATGGCAACTGTGAAACTCTGTGTGTGTAGAGATTAATTATTTTGAGGCCATTCACAGTCACTACACCTCCCATTACCCTACTTTAGCAAGCCTGCTGATGTCAGTCACCTTGAAATACCCCTTTGGAGAAGAATTAACCCTATAAGCTATGGGGTGCATGTGATAACTGTGTAATGGCGTAGTGTAACATACTAGTTAGATAGGAGTTCTCATCCCAGACATATCAACTATAAAACTCTGTGTGTGTGTAGAAATTAATGATTTTGAGGCCAGTCACAGTCACTACACCTCCCAGTGCCCTACTTTAGCAAGCCTGCTGATGTCAGTCACCTTGAAATACCCCTGTGTACAAGGTCTACCCCTATAAGCTCTGTGGCGCATGCCATAAATGCAGAACAATGTAATAGTAGCAGTAACTACACAGGTACGGGCTTGAATCTCATCTCTGGCAAGTGTTTATGTGTGTACATCAAAGATTTTGGCCCCATTTACACCCAGCACACATCTCAGACTTTAACAGTCCTGCAGATATCATCCACCTTAGAAGTACCAGTTGCCAACCCTATATCATGTCAGGTCAGTGGTGCATGTGGGAAATGTGTAACATAATGGTCTGTAAAGATTGATAGATAGACGTTTGAATCTCACCCCTGGTAAATGTAGATGTGTGTTTAGGGAAAAATTATTTTTGGGATCTCTCACAATGTCCACCTTACAAGGACAACAGGTGTCAAACACCAGAGAGGCTGGTGTAGACAGTCCATAGCCCTACATGTGACATTATGTATTGGTGAACAATATAGGCAACCCCTGTATTACTCAGAGAACACTCTCCACCTATGTCTCATACAGAAACACACTTGGCTAGGCAACAACCACTATATTGGTAGTTCCCTGCATATTGCCTCACAGATAGCAGCCATGGTGTAATTGCAGTGGACTACATGTTTGCTGACCACAACAGTGCCACTGACATCAGAAAGTACTGTGATGTGTTATATCTCCTGACTGAGTGTGTGTTATCCAGCAAGTAAAAGGACATGCCACCCTGTCCCATCCCTACAGTAGGCAAATAAATACTTACATTGTTCCTTTTGCTATGTTCCTCACTGGATGCCTGCAACAACTGTAAAGTCTGCAAATGTAACCCACAAAGGGAATACCATGCCTTATACACATGCCCAGTATGGACAGATGCCACTAACTCCACTGAATACCTATATCATGCTGTCAATGTAGGTGCAAGCATGACCTCAGTTCCATAGCCAGGACTCCCCAAATGAGGTCAGGAATGCTACTTCAGAAGATAACAATCTGTGCACAAAATATGCCCCAGAGACCTTAAGTACACTTCCACATGTTAAAGAACATGCGTGTGGGACATGTGCACAGCCCAGACACTGT
Organism: Protopterus annectens; assembly: GCF_019279795.1. Taxonomy (NCBI): domain Eukaryota; kingdom Metazoa; phylum Chordata; order Ceratodontiformes; family Protopteridae; genus Protopterus; species Protopterus annectens. The sequence continues at coordinate 874,902,703 of NC_056746.1, read as the reverse complement.
CCATGTTATGGAATATAGATCACATACATGGGAAGCAGTGCACATCACTGGCCACCCACAATAGTAACCCAGATGAGTGTATGGTGAATACAATACTCACCTGTGGGGACCACTCCAGGGACAACACCGCTGAGCCACACAAGAGGCCAATGTCATGTGCCCTGATGCCAAGGTATTCCCTTTGCCTAGCCTTGTACAGCCTTCAGGCCCATTCACCTACTACACACCTATGAAACAATGAACCTATGCATCTCAGTAGTGACGTGTGTGTGTGTGTGTGTGTGTGTGTGTGTGTGTGTGTGTGTGTGTGTGTGTGTGTGTGTGTGTGTGTGTGTGTGTGTGTGTGTGTGGAGATTAATGATTTTAAAGCCATTCACAATCACTACACCCCCCATTGCCCTACTTTAGCATGCCTGCTGATGTCATTCACCTTGAAATAACCCTTTGGCCATATATCAGCCATTTAAGCTCTGTGGTGCTTGTAATAACTGTGTAATACTGTAGTGTAGCAAACTAGTTTGTTAGGAGTTCTAATCCTGATCCTGCCAACTTTGATAATGTGTGTTTCCCTGAGAGAGTGTGTGTTTGTCCTCATTAACACCTGATTTTGTGGACATTCACACATACTACACTTCCCTTATCCCTCCTTTAGCACTGTTGCTGATGTCACTCACCTTCAAAGATACCTTTGTACAGCTCTTTAGCATGTAAGCTCAGAGGCACATGCAATAACTGCATAACACTGTAATAGCAATACAAGTCAGGTAGGGGTTTGAAACTCAGTGCTGGTTAAGTGTTTGTGTGTGTGTGTGTGTGTGTGTGTGTGTGTGTGTGTGTGTGTGTGTGTGTGTGTGTGTGTGTGTGTGTGTCATCAGTATCCAGTGTGGGTGCTGGGGTGATTGTGTAATGACAGGATCCATTGCAGTGTGGGTGTTTCTACATCATTATATTGAGGACCTATACGTCCCATTGTCCACATTACAAGTCCAACAGTTTCAAACACTGTAGAGGTTTTTGTAGACAATCCTCAGCCATAAATGTGTACAGTCATGTGCAATTACTATGTGACAGAATGGATTAGTAAACAATATAGGCAACTGTTATAATACCCAGATACCACTCTCCACCCACAGATCATACACAAACATGTTTGGCTCTTACTCTCTTAGTCCCTTCCTTTCTTACTTTGTCTCTGTCTCTCACTCTCATGTGGAAAAGTACATCTGTTTTGAAAAGGCAGCAGCTTGAGTTTTTTAAGTAATGCTCATGATCAGCTGAGAGTTTTGTATTGCTCAGCAGAAAAATAAAAATAACCTTGTCAGTCTCGAACCCGGGACCTTGGACTCACCAGTCTGTATGAAGTACCACTAAACCACAGCAGGTATACAATAACTTAGTGCTGAAAGCAATGTAACATGCATTAGCATGAGTGAATGTAAAAGGAAAATAGCAATGGCATAACACAAATCTTGTTCTGTGGGCCTTAACCAGCAGGTGTTGTTGAATTGCATGACATGACTGTGAAAAGACAATCAGCCATGCTATTATGAAATAAGGTTACAGTAGCAGCTTACAAACCCTACACAGTATCAGAGCAGGATACACACTGGCATATTAGCCTAGGTCACAGGCTAGACCTCCCAACAGTGACTGCTCTACAGTGATGACCCTGATTAGTAAACAAATGTTAGCTGTGCCCCTCTGACTCCCTGTGAAGTGTACTAACAGTAGGCAGAAAGGTGTTGAATCTCACTTCATAACAAATGTCAATAAGTGAGAGTAGACACCGCTTGCATGTCAGAAAAGGTGTAGCAATAGAAATGCTCTGAATCACCCAAAGTCTGAACTGAAAAATGTCAGAACTATATCACAGGTGTATCCCAGTTATATGTTCCTTTCCCTGAGGCTGTTCAAATATATACGTGAGAGTATCTGAGGCCTGAAAGAGTCAGAAACACACAGGCATATCAGCTTGTCTGCTGTTGCACACTCTGCAAATAGCTGTAGAATAAATCCCACAAGCATGCCCTTATGTAGAAGTACAACACAGAAATAGCAAAAGATGTAGCCATGTACTGCTAGCAACCACCTGTGACAATGCCATTGTTCAGGTGCTGAAAAGACTGCTGTGGTGCACAGTCAAAGAATATTAGGCTGACCTCTGTCTACCATCTGGATATGTCCACAGGTGGAAGCTACTCAGACAGACTACAAGCCTTCACTTCATAGACTTACAGGTACACAGGAACTCTGCATGTTCAGCAAGATAAACATCACACGATAATAAATAATGCACACTGCAGTTCTGCATACCTACCCAAAGGTACTATATACCCATGTAGTCAAGCACAACCAAGGGTGTAGGTAGGCATACACAGTACAGAAATATGTCCAGTCGTCCTGAGCAGACTATGCTAATGCCAACACAAACCACAAACTGTTCAGATGTGAGTAACGTACTAATGACAGTATAGCTGTTCACAAACAGTGCATGTGCCTGATATTCATAATTGGTAGTACAACATACTTAGATGTCCGCACCACTCTCTCAGGGTGGAAGGTTTCAAATATCCCACCTAATGTATTGCATATGCACAGCTATTGCTGGTAAAGAAATGGACAGCTATGGACCTTCTCCACACCCATCGTGTACATCCCAAGCTAGTTTCCCTACTGTCTTCCCCTCTTTGAGCACCCTTTATCACCACATTCCTATCTCCCCATTTACTTTTCTGTCAAAGACATGAGCGTGGGGTTTAGCGGGAGTGAGCACTTGTAAACAGTAGTAAGCGGGTTTGCACTAGTGTGCGCATGTGTGAGCCTAGCTTAGCATTGCTAAGATATGATAAGCTCTGTCAAGCTTAGCTTACTATTGCTAAAATAAAATGAGCTAAGCTAAGCTTAGCTTAGTATTGCTAAAATACAATAAGCTAAGCATTGCTTAGCATTGCTAAGTGTTGCACAAACCCGCGCCAGCTCGCTTACAACTGCTTAAAAGTGCCTTTGTCACTCTGTATGACAAGGCCCTTGTATTGCTCAGCAGCAAAATAAAATGCCCTTGTCAGTCTCAAACCCCACACCTTGGACTCACCAGTCTGCATGATGTACCACTAAGCCACAGCATATATACAATAACTTGGTGCTTAAAGAAATATAACATGCATTACAAGGAGTTCATGTAAAGGGAAAATAGGAAATCCATAGGAATACATTGCAATAAAGAAATATAACATGCATTACAAGGACTGAATGTAAAGGGAAAATAGGAAAGCCATAGGAATACATTGCAATAACTACTGTTGTATGCCAGTTAATTCCCTAATTCCAAAAGAAAGTACATACTCCCATGTATCCAGTGTTAGCATTAGGAGGTGTGAGTAAACTTACACACTGAGAAGAGTGTACTTGAAGAAGCAACAGTCAGGTTTCACTACAACATGCATTTCACTGGCTACAACCCAGCTTCAGATATGAGACATATACCAACCTTCTGACTGACACAACAGTTTCCACAGCAAACAAGCATGGTCCCCACCTTGCAAAACTGAAAGGCCTATGCCTACCTAACCTATCATTTTATAGCAGTGCCCTGAAATCACAGTGAGAACTGCAATTACCACACAGCAGGCTGCATGCAATTACTAAATGATGGGCACCAATTGGTGCAGAGGCCATCACATGCACATGTGCAGATACCTAAAAAAGCAGCCTGTACTTGCTGTCCACACATGCAATAATATCATTGCAGCAACTGGAGAGAGAGAGCGAGCGAGAGAGAGAGAGACAGACAGACAAACAGTTGGAGAGACCAAACCAAAAAAAAAACAGAGGCAGTTGGAGACACCGACTAACCAAAACAAAAAATAAAACAAACAGAGGCAGTGGAGGATGCCGACCTAAACAAATAAAAATAAAAAAACATCAACAGGTACAACAGACTGAGGTGAGAAATACAAAGGTAAGGTATGTAACACAGATGTATTTGCTGGCATCCAAATGATGTGTCTGAAGGGTACTCTACATTCTGTGAACACTCCTTATGTGGCAGCAGTCCATATCTATATGTATATGCAGATGTGCATAGGGCAAGGGGCATACTGCAACTGTTAGTGAAGGCTGGACATATATATGTATTTGAAGGTTGCTATGTGCACATATCTATGTAGGTTGTATTGTGTGGCATTGAAAACAGCAAGCAGTGCAGGTATATGTCATGTGGTGGTTAAATGCTGTGGGACTGAGTTACAGCCAGTGAGGTCTGCTATGGCTATACAGCCTGAGGACAGCGAAATGCATTCTGCACAACACTGTGCAATATTATTACATAATCGCATGTCTCACAACTGTTCCATAATTGATATTCCCACCATGAAAGGTGGCCAGTATATCTGCATATATGTGCATGCATATGTACAGCAGTGGCTGTTTACAAGTATGTGTATATATATATATATATATATATATATATATATATATATATATATATATACATATGTGTGTGTATATATATATATATATATATATATATATATATATATATATATATATAGATAGATAGATAGATGTATGTATATAGATAGATGTATGTATATAGATAGATGTATGTATAGAGATAGATGTATGTATAGAGATATATGCATATATACCTATATATAGATATATATAGATATATTGATATATACATATATAGATATATACAGATATATATGGATCTCTATGGATATATATAGGTATATATATATATATATATATATATATATATATATATATATATATATATATATATATATATATATATATATATGTATATATACATATATATATATATGTATATATAGAGTGATATATAAATGTATATGTATATAAATATTCATATATATATATATATATATATATATATATATATATATATATATATATAGTGAGAGAGGGAGACACAGGGTCAGACGTGTTGCAACAGGTGCCTGGTGACCAAGGCATGTTCTGAACACCAGTGTTGATACTGCAGTGCCATACCCCATTCCAAAACACTTTACCCACTAACTACCAGATAGGTGGTTGCCTGACTAACACTGAAGGTGTCAGAAGGGAACATGGGACACAGGTGGACAGCAGCCTCCCCTTTGATATTCACAGTGCCACACTAGTCTTGTAATCTGTCTACGTGGTACATGTAATCACAAACGATGTGTCATGTACGGAAATATAGTTCAGTGTTCCCCTGTACTCATCACAATGCCCCATGTGGTATGTACCTCACATGACAACTACAGCAAGTGGAAAGTCCACAGACATACCTCACAAAGGGTAATACTGCCCTGAAACACATACCCTATGCAGACTGACTCACATAGCCACAGCTACAGTGCGTTGTATACCGGCCACCCAGAGGTTACCTCTGCCAAACATACAGAGGCATGCCACACCCATAGCAGTCAAACAACCACCATGTCAACACCTCACAATCCCACCGGGCTACACGGCCTAGGTCCCTAGTCCCTGCAACATCACTAAACAGCACATGCTGGAGGGATAGGCTCTGACTGGCAAATATGCCATACTCTGGAGTAAACCACCCAGCATGAACAAACAAGGCTTCTCAGTAGCAGATATCAGACATACCCCTGATAATTGTCTGGAGGAGAGGTAACATGCCCTGGGAATCACCTCTGTGTATCCGGTTGACAGGAGGAAGTGAAATCTAATTACATGTGTGTCACAGGCCAGGGTAGCATATGGCCAGGCTGCTGTAGGCCCCAGGGACAATAGTGTATTACCTACTTATGACACAATGCACACAGACATGTACACAGTGCAATACCAGCTATGTGAGGTGGAATGAGTGTAACAGTGAATGTGTGCAAGATCTGTGATGGTGTGATAGCTAGGAGTGAGGTTGTTTCCATCATGGTCATTTGTGTCCTACGTGTGAGGCCAGAGAAAGATGTGTCAGTTATTGGGATGCAGACATAGTAGGATGGTATATGTTGTGACGTAGGTCCTAGTGTACGACTGTGGTGCCCCATCATAGGCTGACGCAATACATGTATGCTCAGTAAGTGGTACTGCTGGTGAATCCATCCAACATTAGAACTGTTGTACCACCTGAATCTGTAGGCCTAAACAGCACAGTATGGTGTATGTTCACATTCCCAGGTAACACTGTCTTGTGTGTTTCCTGCAGTCTGCACAGATTACATTCCTCAGGCATAGGTATCTGTAAGTAGGGGCACACAGTACTGTAAGGTACATAGCAAATGCTCATCTGTGTTAGCATACATTTGTGTATGGTATGAATGTCTGATGTGTGTGTAATGATGCCTGTACCATGTCTGCAATCACATGTGTGATGCAGGGTTTGCGTGTGTACCTAGCAACATGTATACTCTGTTACAGCAGTATGCCAGCTATATTAACAACTGTGCACATATGTTAGGTAGGGGTATGGCATCAACGACTAGGGTGGGTTACTGGTTATACTGTAACTGTACTTCACATTCATTGCAATGGATGACATATATCTGCATGCAGTAGCTTGATATGTACCCCCTGGCAAGGTTGTGCATTGGATCCCAAACAGTGAACCGATTACTGGTGTATACCGGTGTGTCATATGGAGTGTGGCAGGCACTGTCAGCCAGTTGTAGGCTGAGCACTGATATGTGGTATTGAATGTGTGTATCCTGTGACAGATGAACAGATGCTATATATGGCAGTTAACTGATATCTGTACTGTATAATGTTAAGTGTGCCACATGACTTGCTCACACATATCCTTTATTTGTCTTCCAGGCTTATGGCTCTTCACAGGAACCCCTGCTACACAGCTGCAGAGGAACAGGAAATCCACCACAGCCTGGTACAGCACTATACCCTGCTGTTTTCAAGGGCCAGCCAGCACCAGCAGAAGCATACTGCACTGTGGCAAGAACTTGTTTGTCGGGTAAATGACATAGGCATGCATAACCATACATATGAGCAGGTACACCATCACTGCAGTGATGAAATTAGACATGTCCGGCGGCATGCGTCTGATATCCAGAGACAACAGCTTGCCACAGGTGGTGGGGTGGCCATACACCCCCCCTCACCAGAGTGGAGGAACTGCTGCTAAGTGTGGTGGCTCCTGGCCTACAGCAACAACAACATCACACATGTGTCGTCATGGAGGCTGGAGCCACCCAGCATAGTGACATGGAGCGTGCAGGTAACATGCCCTAGATGTAGACTACTGTTACCTGTATTGTTAGGTTATGCATGTGTGAGATGTGTACTGTGTTTAGCAGTTGTGCTGCCTATTGTGTGCAATACTGATAATTTGAATAGTATCTGTACACCTATGCCTGTTGTTCTACTGTAGTTTAGCACACTCACAGTAGCAATGCCACAGGTGTGGCCACTGACAAACTGTGTCATATTCTTACAGGTCCCTCTGGTGTGACAGCAGGGCAGACATTACATGCTGGTCAGTGTGTTAACACGTTAAACTTGGTATTGAACTGTGCATGTCATAGGTGAGGTGTAGGCCATGTACACATAACACACCTACGCATAATGCATGTTGTGCATGTTTGCTGTGAGACGTGAAACATCTCAGTAATGTCAGTAGCTGCCTCATTCACATGCAATGCACAGAGCATCAGACACAAATGTGGCAACACTGTACTGCACATTGGATCAGCATAGTTGACACACATGTACACAACATAACACGTTTGTCATACGCAGTACACCTCAACATGCTACACATAGTGTAACCGGACACCCGCTGCCAGGTCACACTTCAGTATCCCACATGTCATCCACACACCACACATACCATACCTGAGGGGTAGGGGCCTAGCATGGGGCTGTGCAACACTCCTCAACACATAACGCAGTCATGTTAGGCAATGCTCCCTATTGGACACCTCACAAACCCTTGTGCAATGTGGCTGTTTAATTGTGAACTTATCCACGGCACTGCGGTTCAGGTACAGTTTGCTAGGTGGTGGTCTAGCACACTTTAGTGGCCTTGAGTGACCACATGATGCATGATGATGATGGCTAATGGTACTACACCCTATACTGTTACAATGGCCATGTCCAGGATTGGTATCCCATCACGTATACATGCACAACCCATCCCGTGTGTGTACATAGCATGCATGTGCTACACCTGTGTCCACAATTATCTGCTACAGACACAGACACTGCAATCAGACATGGAAATCCATGTGACACACAGATAACACACACAGCCATGGTATGTATACCTGTGTGTGATGGTGCACAGGACATTGCAGAGCTTATAATACTTGCACAGAAATGTTGTGTCCTTGTACACATTGTGTTCCAGGGTGTAGGCAATCACTGAACATGTACACACATGCACCACAGCCATGTACACTGTCATCAACTATGGCTGTCTACACTCACACTGCATGGACTTAAGCAACACTTATTCTGCATGCTGACACATGTGCATGACTGTTTGCCTTGTGATACTGTCACCCACCTTCAACCAGTATTGAGTATGATTTGGAAGTCTGTTGTGTGTGTGTATCTGCTGTAGTGAGGAGTGTGCATGTGTTCCTGTGTTCCTGTGTGCATGTGTTCCTGTGTGCCTGTGTGCCTGTGTGCCTGTGTGCATGTGTGCATGTGCGCATGTACAGACCGTAATGTGTGTTTCCTGTCTTCCTCTCACAGGCGCTGAGGTAGGGCTTGGCAAAAGCAGCAGGCGACCTGAAGCCACTGCCACGGATAGTGGTGATGATGAAACATGTATTTTGTCACAGGGAGATTTGACAGGGTCTGTCATTGGTTTACAATTCGACAGTACACAGCGTTCAACCTCATCTATGTGCACACTCATACTGCCATTACATCCCTCACCACCAATGGCCATAGGGGAGGGACAGCATACAGTTGGCATTGACCAAGAGAGTGTGGTACCCATGGCGCGTGCATCCCCTAACAGCAGCCATAGCCGTAGATCTGCAATTGTACCACATAGGCAGAGGTCCAGGGGTTCTCGGGGGAGCACCACTGGATGTATTGCCCCTGGCAGGCGTGCCCTCACAGGTCTTGCGATGACCACTATGTTCCGGGCTGTAATGCAGGCTCAGGCACATATGGAACGGTACACCAGGCAAGGACTTAGGACGCAGAGGGCACATAACACCGCTATCAATGACAGCATCTGTGACCTTGCCAGTGCCATCCGGACATACACCGAGGTCATTGATAGACATTGGGAGGAGACAATAGATGCCCTCCACAACATGTCTTCCGCAAGCCAGGACCGTGTGGGATGGTTGTGACGTCGACGCGGATGCATGCCAGCAACAGCTGGCAGTGGTCGCGGATGGCCCACAGCTCACAGCCGCTCCTGTAGTTGCAGTACCAGCCGTCCCAGTAGACCACATGCACGTGGCTCTGGCCAGTCCCAGCAGGGACATGGGTCCAGTCATCATACCTCTGCCTCTGATGACAGTAACCAGTCAGGGTTGGTACCCAATACCATCCGTAGCACCCCTGCCAGGCACAGGTACTGTGTCCATGGCTGGAGACAGTGATCTGTACAGCCAAGCAGGTACAGTCTGTGGCTGTCCCATAAACCACCGTATATGGCAGCCACATGGTGGAGCTGTGTGCATGCAGACACACACACATTAAGCAAACAACTAGGGCTCACACATACACACACACACACATTACATCAACATTGGCCCATGCTGTACTGTTGTCCCACACACACACACACACACACACACACACACACACACACACACACACACACACACACACACACACACACACACACACACACACACAGACATGTCGATTGTATGGGTCAATGTCAGGCTCTGGCAAACAACAAAATGCCCTGTGCATATTATGATACCTGTGCCACCTCCTGTCATCTGCATTATTGATGGAGGGACAGGCTAACATGGTGCTGATGCACAGGGTGACACTATAGCAGTGTAGCAATAATAGCGAGTTGTCAACAAGGAAGTCTAACTCCATCCTTGTAGGTATATCTGAGCAGACATTATGCATCAAAGCTCTGATTGTCAACGTAGCATTGTTTACACCACTGTTAGGTCTGAGTATGTATTATCCACCCAAGTGCCCCTTGGCTGATGTGTGATGTGTTGCCAGCATGTGTTAGCGAGCAGACAGTACGTGTGTGATGTGTGCAGTACAGATTAGCAAGTGTACATCTGTGAACATGGTAGGTGCGCACTGTCTGGATGTACGTGCATAGTGGACACATGGGACGTGTGGCAAACCCTGTCGTACACATTATTAACATCCCATTGCATCTTTCAATGGCCAGTATGCATTCTACTACAGTTATGTACTAACATGGGTAGACGTGTGTATGACATGGGCTGACACTATGCTGAGGGTGATACCGTTAATATCAGTCAATGATTTGCAGTCTGGTAGTATACAAAACCTCAACAGCATGACTATAAGCAATCATTGGATGATGTTCTGACAAATGACACACAGTAGTAGGGAACCCAGTATCAACTGGATCCTTCTGGTGCTACACTATAACACCAACCAGCGGTGATGACCGCCACCCATTACTGTGACCACACCTGTGTGTCATATGGCCCCCTTAGGTACATGCAGACACACTAGGGATGTGTCCATCCAAATCTGGGAATACCTGGAATGGCCTACAATGCATTCCCTGGATGGGATGCATATCCTACACAAGGATATCATACAGACAGATACCTGTTGTGTGATACATGCTGTATAGTAGTAAGCTGACTATGGCATAGTCATCCTCATGTACTATACATACTATCCCATCAGTACCACACTTGTGGTAGCCCTCAACATGTATGTCGGGTACCATTGTGTACATACAGACCCATGTTATGTCATGTGTCCCTTGGTATCCACATATCCATAGGTATTGTCGAGTCCCAAGGTGTATCACAGACATTAGAGGCCTGAATGCATATCCACAAGGCAGTAGTACACCTATAAAGGCTGTCCATTCTTGGCAGACTTTTATGACTATGTCTGACATATACCCCAGGCATATACCCTCACTCACACTACTCTTAAGTAACTGTCATGGGTGTGTGTGCCACAGATGACCTTGGCCACAGAACACGACAGTGGATGGCCATGTCACATACATACATATGTGACCTACGATCTGAGTAGCAGCGGCACAACCTGTCAATGGAAACAAATGTATTCATGTAGTATGCAGGCTTCACACCTATGTACTGATTGAGGGGACATGTACACATACATATTTGCCACGCAGATACCTGATGTCTGCAATGCACTTACTGTTATCATACTATGTCATACCATAGTAAAAGCAAAACCCACACCTTGTTGACCAACAGTGACACACACACAATCAGCATTTGCAGGGTTCAAACACCTACGTAACAATGTTATGATACTAGAGAGTGACACATTAACATGGCATGCTATTTGTTTTACTGGCTAGTTTACCTTCTCCTGCTGTATTTGTAGGATTGTGACATCATCAGACTTTCCAAAGAGGAATGTACCTCTTTTACTGAGTTTTCCCAGTCTCCAAAAAGGAACACCTCTCAAAGGAAACTGCACACCTACACCCCACACGCACACTTTGCAGGATTCAAACCCTTACCTAACTATGTTATGATACTGGAAAGAGACACATTAACACAGTGCGCTATTTGCTTTACTGGCTGGTTTCCCTTCTCCTGCAGTATTTGTAGAATGGTGACATCATCAGACTTTCCAAAGAGGAATGTACCTCTTTTACTGAGTTTTCCCAGTCTCCAAAAAGGAACACCTCTCAAAGGCAACTGCACACATGCACACTTGCTTTACTGGCTGGTTTCCATTCTCCTGCAGTATTTGTAGGATGGTGACATCATCAGACTTTCCAAAGAGGAATGTACCTCTTTTACTGAGTTTTCCCAGTCTCCAAAAAGGAACACCTCTCAAAGGAAATTGCACACATACACACACCCCCCCCTTAACACGGCACGCTATTTGCTTTACTGGCTGGTTTCCCTTCTCCTGCAGTATTTGTAGGATGGTGACATCATCTGACTTTACAAAGAGGAATGTACCTCTTTTACTGAGTTTTCCCAGTCTCCAAAAAGGAACACCTCTCAAAAGAAACTGCACACATACACACAACAACCCCCACCACACACACACACTTTGCAGGATTCAAACCCCTACCTATGTTATGATACTGGAAAGAGATGCATTCACATGGCTCGCTATTTGCTTTACTGGGTGGTTTATCTTCTCCTGAAGTATTTGTAGGATGGTGACATCATCAGACTTTCCAAAGAGGAATGTACCTCTTTTACTGAGTTTTCCCAGTCTCCAAAAAGGAACACCTCTCAAAGGAAATTGCACACATACACCCCCCCCCCCTTAACACGGCACGCTATTTGCTTTACTGGCTGGTTTCCCTTCTCCTGCAGTATTTGTAGGATGGTGACATCATCTGACTTTACAAAGAGGAATGTACCTCTTTTACTGAGTTTTCCCAGTCTCCAAAAAGGAACACCTCTCAAAAGAAACTGCACACATACACACAACAACCCCCACCACACACACACACTTTGCAGGATTCAAACCCCTACCTATGTTATGATACTGGAAAGAGATGCAGTCACATGGCACGCTATTTGCTTTACTGGCTGGTTTTCCTTCTCCTGAAGTATTTGTAGGATGGTGACATCATCAGACTTTCCAAAGAGGAATGTACCTCTTTTACTGAGTTTTCCCAGTCTCCAAAAAGGAACACCTCTCAAAGGAAATTGCACACATACACACCCCCCCCCCTTAACACGGCACGCTATTTGCTTTACTGGCTGGTTTCCCTTCTCCTGCAGTATTTGTAGGATGGTGACATCATCTGACTTTACAAAGAGGAATGTACCTCTTTTACTGAGTTTTCCCAGTCTCCAAAAAGGAACACCTCTCAAAAGAAACTGCACACATACACACAACAACCCCCACCACACACACACACTTTGCAGGATTCAAACCCCTACCTATGTTATGATACTGGAAAGAGATGCATTCACATGGCACGCTGTTTGCTTTACTGGCTGGTTTTCCTTCTCCTGAAGTATTTGTAGGATGGTGACATCATCAGACTTTACAAAGAGGAATGTACCTCTTTTACTGAGTTTTCCCAGTCTCCAAAAAGGAACACCTCTCAAAAGAAACTGCACACATACACACAACAACCCCCACCACACACACACACTTTGCAGGATTCAAACCCCTACCTATGTTATGATACTGGAAAGAGATGCATTCACATGGCACGCTGTTTGCTTTACTGGCTGGTTTTCCTTCTCCTGAAGTATTTGTAGGATGGTGACATCATCAGACTTTCCAAAGAGGAATGTACCTCTTTTACTGTGTTTTCCCAGTCTCCTAAAAGGAACACCTCTCAAAGGCAACTGCAAACATACACCCCCCCCCCACACACACACACACACACTCACTTTGCAGGATTCAAACTCCTACCTAACTACGTTATGATACTGGAAAGAGCCGCATTAACATGGTGCGCTATTTGCTTTAGTGGCTGGTTTCTCTTCTCCTGCAGTATTTGTAGGATGGTGACATCATCAGACTATCCAAAGAGGAATGTACCTCTTTTACTGAGTTTTCCCAGTCTTCTAAAAGGAAGACCTCTCAAAGGAAACTGCACACCCCCCACACGCATACAGTTTGCAGGATTCAACCCCATACCTAACTATGTTATGATACTGAAAAGAGATGCATTAACACGGCGCTATTTGCTTTACTGTTAATACAAATAAGGCTCCAGGACCCTTCTTCGCTAAAATTCAAGTAGTTTTAATGTGCTTAAAGCGCGGTCAATAACAATACACTTTTCGTCGGTTAACAGTAGCCGACTTCTTCAGAAGCTGAAAACAATGGTTAACAAAAGCACAGTGTTTAAATAGTATCACATACACGAGGCACCTACCATTAGTTGGATTAATTAGATTCACCTGATGGTGGTTGTCATAGTAACTAACCCTTGCAAGCATTGCTTTACAAACAAAGGCACAGCAAAGGTTTGCAGTAGTAGATGACCCTGGTAGTTTGCTCCGGTTTCCGAAACAATAAACATGAACATAAACATAAACGTAACACATCAAGGGAAAAAAAACCCTACTTAATGGGTGTGTTATCGTAAGTAAAGTGCATTTTCGTAGATAAAATAAGTATATAAAAATTGTTGTTAAAAATCATCCATGCAAGCCAAGTTAAGTTGCATTAATTAAATAAATAAACCTATTAGTACATAATAAAACAGGTCCCCCCCTGTGATGAGTACCAAGGTCGACAGTAACAGAGTTGGTCCGTAAATCAATTTAAAAGACTGTGAAGTATTGTAAGGTATTCTATTTTGAGGAATGACATCTAAAAATAAACACCTAAAGGATAGTGACCTTTCCGTATTAGTGAATCCTAAGATTGTACACTTTAATTCGCTAATGATGTCATCCAAAAATCATTCTCTGCGAGTCCCCCTAAACCGCAGTTAGATGAAGTAAAATAATCACGTAGACTACGGACATAGTGACTGTAAGGTTAAAAACATATGGTTCTTATATTATGTATTTTAAATTCAAGTGTGTAGTTATGTATACAGGAGGTAGTGTTGTCCCCTCTAAATAAACAAACACACAGGCAGCCAAGATACAGCATACCTTGTGGTTGACATTACGGTGCTTGGTCTTCATAATTCTGGTTGCCAAATCAGTGTATTCCATGCATTGCAACCAGTGCCCATAATATACCCATGTAGTGGTTGTAATTGTTATTATATCATAAAAGAAGTGAGTAGTGGGTGGCACAACCTAAAGTGGAGAAAAGGGTAACCTTTTCTACCAACTAGTATGTTGTTCGACTACCATTACAACCTACTTACTAGGAGTACACAACATGTTAGTGTGGTAACATAGTAATCCCAAGCTAGGTGCCTGCGAGTGGTTTTGTCAAGTTTATCCAGCCCATAGCGGTTTGATAGTAGCCTTTGAAGGTAAACATTAATCAATCAGTTCAATTTATCTTTCCAAGTTCTTAAGTTTGAGAATGCAGGTAATGGATGTCATTTCATTCAGACCCGGTTTCTGGTTGGCATTAGTTCTTAACTGCCAAATCAGTTCCTTTCTCTCCAATTTAAGCGAGTCATACCCTCCTCTGATATCTCTGATCTGTTGGTCAATGACTCTAAACTTGAATTAGTAGCCAACATTGTCCAGAACGTGCCTAGCTAGGGCATTAGTCGTCCTTGCAGTCCTAATGCTGTATAAGTGTTCATAAATCCTCTCCCTTAGCCTTCTATCGGTTTTCCCGATATAGAAGGCTGGGCAGCAACAGCATTTTGCAAGGTATACCACTAATTTGCTATTGCAGTCAAACTTGGAAAAAGATCTGAACTTGTAGTCACCTATGACAAAATTGACCCCTTCCTCAATGTAGTAACAATACTTGCACATTTGGCACTTAAACATACCCAATTTAGTCGTGTATGGTTGCTTTGTGCCTTCCAAGAGTTCTTTTAGATTGAGTCCCCGTTTGTATATAATTTTGGGCCTCTTAGGAACTACATTTTGGAGGTCATTGTCATTGGTCAAAAATTCCCAGTTTTTCAATATTATATTGTTGATTTTTAGGGAATCGATGCTGAACGTATAACAAAAACCACAAGAAAAGTCTAGGTTGGTAGAAGTTCTGTTGGCACCTCTAATGGTACCAGTAACACTGGTTAGGTCATTGTTTAACAGTGGGACATAGATGTTCAAGTCTCTTTTACGTTTGACTTCGTCCGTAATCTCATTTAAGAGTAAGGGGGGGGTACCCCCGTGCAAGAAAGAACTGAGTTAAGATTTGGCATTTGTCTAGAAAATCTTTGTTTTTACTAGACATACGTGCCACCCTAACAAGTTGACCCTTGACAACCGATCTCTTTTGGTGTACTGGATGACAACTAGAGTAATGTAACATAGAGTTGGAGTAGGTTTCCTTGCGATGTATTTTGGATACCCACATCCTATTGTCATAGTCCTTACTTAGATCGATGTCCAAGTAGTCAATCCTATTTATGTTATGTTTAAACGTAAACATGAGAAACCTGGTTGAATTGTTTAAAGTTAACATCAAGTTTTTAATTTCAAATTCTGTTCCTTGATATATCATAAAGATATCGTCGAGGAATCTGGTGTAGAAAGCTATTTTAGAAATAACGTCCTCCACTGTCAAAATGTTGTTTCTCTCCCAATGGGCCATAACCAGGTTTGCTATGCTTCCTCCACTAGGTGATCCCATGGCGACCCCTATTTTTTGGTGGTACAAAGCTCCGTCAAACATTAAGTAATTGTATGAAAGGACTGTGTCCATTAGTTCACTTACTACTTGAATCTCTTCGTTAGGTGCCTTAAGCAGCTTTAACATTGCCCCTACCCACTCAATAGCTATATCATGAGGTATCGATGAATACAAGTCCTTAACATCAATTGTGACAAGTAGGCTTTCTGGGTCAAAGTCGACCGAGTTCATTGCCTCCAAAAAAGACCATGAGTCCTTGGTGATCTGCTCTTCTTTTTTGACATACCTTTGTAGTATGCTGTCGAGGAGCTTGCTACAGGTATACGTAATGCTCTTCCTGCCGTCAACTAGGGGTCTCATGGGTGGATTGTTAACATCCTTATGTATTTTTGGAATCCCGAACAGCACCGGGGTTCTTGGGGTCTGTTGTTGCAAGTAAATGTAAGTGTCTCTGTCAATCCTGGCCTCCACATAAAGTTCTTCTATAAAGGCCTTGACCTTCTGGTGTGCCCCATTCATTTCGTTGATGGTAACTTTCAAATAGCCTTCGCCATCCAAGATAGCGTTCATCCTGTTGGTATAGTCGTCATTGGCCATTATGGTGACACCTCCACCTTTATCCGGTTTCATTATTCGCACTTGAGCTTTTCTGAGGAGGGAAAGTTCTTCTCTTTCATTTATACTGGTGGTTCGATCTTTCAATTTAAGTTTACTATTTTGTTTCCTTAAATTCCTCATGTCCATTTCAGTTACCTTTTCAAATAGCATTAGTGTTGGATGCAGAGGAGGATTAAACACACTGGACACATAGAGTTCAGACCTCTGGTTAGATCTGTTGCCTAGCAGTAAACCCAGATTGAGCTTTCTACTGAATAGCTTCAAGTCGATTAAGGTATTGGCCAGGTCGAAATGGGAAGTAGGCACGTAAGTGTTTCCCTTGGCCAACAGTTCAATAGTGTCATTACTAATAGTGTGTTCAGTGTAGTTGAAAACCTTGAAGTCCCCACTGCTGTTCACCAGAATTTTACAACCAGTAGTGTTAGTGGGTTCCACAGTGGCCTGTTCACTTAGAATCACCACCTCTTCCTCCTGCCACCTTTCCTCCTGTTGCCCGTTGACCTCTGATTGGAGGCCCCAGTTTGAAAATTTAGTGCCTGGGGTCCTCCCATGTGGTTCGCTCCCCTAGTACCGTTGTTGCTGTTGCCAATATTCTGGCCATTGCCCTGGTTGGCCAGCCTCTCACTTCTTCTTACCCCATCATTAAGGGGGGGGTCCCTCATAGCGAGTGTCATCATAAAATTCAACATCACCAGTGGCACCATCCGTAGTTAGTTGGTGTCCATTGTCTTGTCCCCTTATGTTGCCATCTCCTGGAGCAACTGGTATAGCATTCAGGTGTTTAGCTGGTTTGGGGTAGGCCACACCATTCCTATAATCGTTAACATCCCTGGTGATTTTTTTCTTTTTGGTCAAGTTTAATTTAGAAAGGTGATCATCAATACTTTTAAAACACCTTTCATACTCGTATTGATATCTCTGAAAATCAATGTCACTCTTAATTGAGGCATCAAGTTCATTAATTTCATCGAGCAGGGTGTTAATGGAAGTCTGGTAGTGGTCACTGAGTAATCCCAATAGTTCCAGCCCATGCCTGTCAAAAAGGTTAATAAGAGCTGTGTGGAATGGGGAACCTTCAACCAACCCTGCAGGGAACTGCCAATGCCTTATTCCTTTTGGTACCACCTTTAGTCTAATACATTTGCGAAAGTATGCAACCTCAAGTTGCAACTTTCTTACTTTAAAAAGTTTCTCATCAAAAGTGCTCAATTTCATTGACAGGTCTTGGCTTACCTCGCTGTTTGTGTTCGGGCTACCATTGTGTTGTGTATCCCCGAAGGTAAATTCACGTTGTATCCAAGCACCGAGTGTTGGTATCATAGCTCCAAGTCCGCCAACTCTTGCACTGTCGACAGACCTGTGGCTGGTGGTTGCCATTGGTTCCTTGTTAGTACCCACTCCTCGTTGTAGTCCAATACGCCCCATATCGGCGTTCATGTTGTTGCCATGTCCACCACTGCGTCCATCCTGGCCATGTGCGTTGCCGCTATTCAGCGCTGTTGTCCCCATCGTTCCCCCTTCAATGGGGCCGCTTCCAACATTCCGTACTCCCCTTTGGTTTACTGTGGCCGACTCCACTTGTTGTGATAAACGGTCGACTTTCTGAGTCAAAAGTTCGATAAGAGCTGTTAAATTTCCACCACTCCTATTTGGAGTACTGCTCTGCAGGTCTCCATTCAACGAATTAGGGCTGCCTGGTTCCATGACACGAAAGAACAAACTGAGAAATATCAAAAACAACCGACCAGTAAATACAAATAAGGCTCCAGGACCCTTCTTCGCTAAAATTCAAGTAGTTTTAATGTGCTTAAAGCGCGGTCAATAACAATACACTTTTCGTCAGTTAACAGTAGCCGACTTCTTCAGAAGCTGAAAACAATGGTTAACAAAAGCACAGTGTTTAAATAGTATCACATATACGAGGCACCTACCATTAGTTGGAATAATTAGATTCACCTGATGGTGGTTGTCATAGTAACTAACCCTTGCAAGCATTGCTTTACAAACAACGTAGTCTACGTGATTATTTTACTTCATCTAACTGCGGTTTAGGGGGGACTCGCAGAGAATGATTTTTGGATGACATCATTAGCAAATTAAAGTGTACAATCTTAGGATTCACTAATACGGAAAGGTCACTATCCTTTAGGTGTTTATTTTTAGATGTCATTCCTCAAAATAGAATACCTTACAATACTTCACAGTCTTTTAAATTAATTTACGGACCAACTCTGTTACTGTCGACCTTGGTACTCATCACAGGGGGGGGGACCTGTTTTATTATGTACTAATAGGTTTATTTATTTAATTAATGCAACTTAACTTGGCTTGCATGGATGATTTTTAACAACAATTTTTATATACTTATTTTATCTACGAAAATGCACTTTACTTACGATAACACACCCATTAAGTAGGGTTTTTTTCCCTTGATGTGTTACGTTTATGTTTATGTTCATGTTTATTGTTTCGGAAACCGGAGCAAACTACCAGGGTCATCTACTACTGCAAACCTTTGCTGTGCCTTTGTTTGTAAAGCAATGCTTGCAAGGGTTAGTTACTATGACAACCACCATCAGGTGAATCTAATTATTCCAACTAATGGTAGGTGCCTCGTGTATGTGATACTATTTAAACACTGTGCTTTTGTTAACCATTGTTTTCAGCTTCTGAAGAAGTCGGCTACTGTTAACCGACGAAAAGTGTATTGTTATTGACCGCGCTTTAAGCACATTAAAACTACTTGAATTTTAGCGAAGAAGGGTCCTGGAGCCTTATTTGTATTTACTGGTCGGTTGTTTTTGATATTTCGCTATTTGCTTTACTGGTTGGTTTCCCTTCTCCTGCAGTATTTGTAGGATGGTGACATCATCAGACTTTCCAAAGAGGAATGTACCTCTTTTACTGAGTTTTCCCAGTCTCCAAAAAGGAACACCTCTCAAAGGAAACTGCACACATACACACACACTTTGCAGGATTCAAACCCCTACCTAACTATGTTATGATATCGGAAAGACATGCATTAACACGGCGCACTATTTGCTTTATTGGCTGGTTTCCCTTCTCCTGCTGTATTTATAGGATGGTGACATCATCAGACTGGACATGGTGATGTGTGTACACTTTGTTTTATGCCATTCCAGGAATGGTCCATGTGGGTCAGCAGGTGTCAACAGGTTGAACATGACCTCAGTATCCTTACCTTGTGTGATCTATCTGTGGACACATTGACATTCTGTCATATGTCAACACATATTTATGCACAGCTTCTTGGTTTTGTGGATACTACATGTGTCTGGGATGTTGATAAAGGGCTATTCAAAGTCTATGTGACACACGTGTAGATGTGTTCATTGATGTATGTCCTGGGTGGCTGCCTTGCAAACAGTCTAGCTTGTTTGGGAACCATGATCCGCACATGAACATACCACAGTTGGTAGGGTTGTGTGTGTGTCAGCTTCCAATAGCTCTGTTTATGACTGCAACCATGATGGACTCCATGACCTTGCAGATCAGACCTCATAGGCGTACTGGACTTGACTTCCAATGGTGTGTTGTAGACCAACACTTGTGGGGAGTGCCATATGTAGCTGTGACACATTCAACAGTTCCACATCCTGTGTAGGGGGTACGGCTCAGCTAACTGTTCAGGTGCATGATCTGTTTGTTCTGTAGTTTGTGCATGACACATATTGGGAATCAATGTATTCCACCTGCTGCCATGCTTTTGGCA
This sequence comes from Protopterus annectens, assembly GCF_019279795.1. Taxonomy (NCBI): domain Eukaryota; kingdom Metazoa; phylum Chordata; order Ceratodontiformes; family Protopteridae; genus Protopterus; species Protopterus annectens. The sequence goes on along the minus strand of NC_056746.1, from coordinate 874,882,014 downwards.
GTGAGGGTAGCTGCTCATCCATTCTACATGTGATATCTCCTGGTATGATTATGTGGACTATTGTCAGTGGGGGATGGGTATGTACATATGGGCCTGTCTGTCATGATGTCGGCATTGACACTCAGGTACAGTTGGCCCTGACTCAGGACATATATGTGTGTACATTGATATTTATGACATAGCTGAAGGAGGTGCCATGATTCAGTCTGGACTCCTTCTCAGCTCCTCTTTACAACACACTAACAAACATGAGCACTAGTCCCTGTTATACTCTTTTACATGCTTAACACCCTACTGATCCTTTGTGATCATGCTACAGAGTATGTCATGATAATATCCTGGCATGTCCAGGGGTCAGTTTTGTGTGTACTCTTCAGTCCAGCTGGTGGATATTGTGATACTGACGCAATGTTACATCTGCCTCATGTACACAGACAACCCTCTCCTCCTCCCGACAAACTCAGATATATGTGTGAAATGCACCTATATAGACATACAGGGAGCTGAAGTCTCTCGACCCATGACTGACACAGTGTATCAGGTGGTGAAGGTAACCACACACACACCACATATCAGCCTCTCATATCCTCTAGCAACAGCACTCAAACCACATTAGCACACATTGACATACTTGGATGCTGTAAATGTACTCTACCTAAGCAGCAGAGGCCTCCAAAGCAGACACACACACACCTGCTACCCCACTACAATACCCACATATCACTAAGTTCACAATGTCAGTGTGCCACACAGTCACTGTCCTTCAGGCTAAACAACACACCTAATACACTTGTAATAGGCGACACTTATTTTCAGACACACTGACGTACCACTCACCAGCCCTGACAAGGGAATAGTCACTTTGGGCTGTCTGTTGGGTGCCAGGATCTGCCGCATAACACAGGCAGTCAGGTCACTCCAAAGCAAGTACAAGACTGGCACCATCATTGTCCATGCTGGTGTGTGTCACCTCAGACGTTACTCCCTGGATCACATGACATGATACATGGAGGTACAATCTGATCATGTAGCCCAGGCCAGTATGACCCTGACCTTGTCTAGCATCTTACACCCACCAATTATGATGTCACAGTATACGGACACACATATCACATTTAACAGTTGGCTAACAAATTTGTTTCATTCATAGAGGATACAGTGTCTGTCAGCATATGGTGACATGCTCAACATGCCACGTAGCTTCACTATGGACAGCTTGCACCTGTCACCCTTGGACTTTGGTATGCTGGCTAAGGCTCTTGCTACCACCAGAGTGCCTTTTTATGCAGGGCTCAGAAGACAAACCCACCTCCATAGACATTACATGTTAAATGAAACTAAGGGTAATGCTGCTCAACAACAGTTGTGTTAACCTCATATTGTGGCCACTCAGGACTCTCCTCAGTATGGAGGAGAGCAATATCTGTGCACTGACAGACACCTGGTTCAGGCTCGCTTATGCACACCAGCACTACCAGGTTATGTTTCATACCATGCTGTCTGACAACAAGACTTGGAACAGACAACACAACTAGGGGGAGTATCCATATACATCACAGATGCACACACCTCCAGGTTAGTAGCACTGCACAAAGCATCACAGACCATACATAGACAACTACCATTGTGCAATACTGCCTTTCAGTTTGTTGCCTGCTACAGAACACACTCCCAAACTCAGGAACCACACTCGGCTTTTGTGGGAACTATGGAGAATATGCAGGTCTCCACAGACACCATTATATTGTGTGCCTTCATATACACACATATTGACTGGGGATACTACTCAAGCCCCGACAACCTCACCCAACAGTCACTACAATTTGTGGACTCATATGCTTTGGCACAACCAGTCAGCACAGCCACAAGGGGGAATACATATTGGACTTGCTCATCACCAACATGGGGACTCTATGTTCCACACCAGCGATATACCCCTCTTTGGTAAGGTCAGAACATACATGTATCTCACAGTACATACATATACCCTCCACACACCCATCCTGGGTAATCTTGGTGAACTTCTCATGAGCCAACATCTCACTTCACCGAAGCAAGGTGGTATCCTTCAGAGATCCTGAGACAGTGGCATATATGGCTCACACTGATGCATCCTTTACATACACATTCTATGGACACCTAGTGGACTGCATGGATTGTGCTATCCCAAATAACAACAAGACCCACTACTACAATGGCATGGGACCTGTCTGGTAGACCCCAGCCATTAATAAGCTGTACAATGTCAAGAGGACACTACTACATGATAGAGCACAATCCCAGACAGGGAAGGTATCTGTGACCTGTACTAGCAGACAGCTACAATCACTCATGGACTTTTCTAAGGGCCGCTTCTACCAGACAATTGCACCTGACATGTAGGACCATCACACGGCCTTCTTCAGTTATGTCAGGAGCCTGGGTGACCACTCACTGATATGCTGTGAGTTACTGCATACTGACTAAACCTACCCTGAACCCACTGGCATTGCCTACATCCTGGCAAACAGGTTCAGTGCAGATGTCTCCCACCCATCCCTCCTAAGTAGCAACTATCCATCCCAACAGAGTATAACCTCCCTGACATCACACAGTAACAGGTGAGTGCTTCCCTCCCCACAGCGTACATCACAGTATCAATGTAACCAGATGGTGTCCCAGCCCGCATCATACACGAGCATCATGACAAACGCAACCCTCACATTACATCACTGTTCAATATCGGAGTTACCACAGGATATGTACCCAAGGAATGGCATACTGTGACAGTGGTCCTGCTCCACAGAGTTGGTGCCACAACGGACCACAGACAATATTGACCTATAAGCCTATGTAGCCTGTTCTGCAAAGCTATGGAGCTTATTGTCATAGGACTCCTACACATAGACATCGGGAACCTACAGACACTGTGTCCTACTCATTTCAGCATTGTTGTGGGCAGATCTTGCCCCTTGAACCTGTAGGTATTCTTTAAATGGCTAACAGGTCCATTGACATAGGGATGGCTATCCACACAGCCTACCTGAACCTTGCAAAACCATTCAACACAATAACTCATTGGGCCATTATGCATAGGCTCACCAGCGTCAATTTGGACACATATCTCACACAATGGATTGATACCTAGATCAGGGATAGCACCCACATGGTCAGGATTGCAGGTGCCATGTCTGACTATACACCAGTTATACATGGCATCACATACAGCTTGGTTCTGGGATCTCTCTTGTTCAGTATATATCACAGGGGGAATATGGCTGAACATGTTTGCACTTGACTGCAAACTGGGTGCCATTATCAACTCTCCAGCTGCCACGTGCATACTCAATCAGGGTCTCACAGAGATGGATGACTGGTGCCTGAGCCATGGCCTACAGCTAAATGCCATTAGTTGCATAGTCATCCCCTTTTGGAGTTATAACATGTCCACACATTACCACATAGGTAGTACTCCATTACATACGGTAGGAGTTGTTAGGGGTTTGGGGACATCACTTGTTCGTACTGTCATCTTTAATATTCACATTGCCAAAGTGGTTGGACACACCTGCTATGTGTGCCACCTTATCCCATATGGTTTCACATCTAGATCGAGTGAGGTCATTGTGCCCCTATACTCATCACATCCATGCTTGGTTACAATGCCACATTTGGGGTGTACCTTACCTGACACCTGCAGCAACTGTACTGGCCACAGACGGTCATCACCAAGCAGATCTAGGGACTCACACAGATGCACTGCATAGTTCAGATGCAGTAACTCCAGCTCTACTCAGTCGCTTACCACCTACTCAGATATGATGTGTGCCTGTTGTTTACAGCTATACCAAAACCAGTATTACTGGACATGCTCCATCTCAGGATATCCAACTCCCTTGGAGCTACACAGTGCAGGGATATATACCTCAGCACAGATGTTAATAGGACATTGTGGAGGGACAGATTCTTATCCCATTGGCTCCACTCACTACAGAATGTAATCCCAGTTTCACATAGGCAGAGCCACCCACTGACCACCTACTGGAGACATCCTGATGACTGTATGGGTGATTGCATATTTACCCCTGGGATATCCTCTGTGTCCCTGCTAGACAGAGGCACACTAGCATAAACGTACATGGGCTATCTTGTGTGACCTACTATTCACACACACAGTGTAGTAATGTGACAGGGTTGCGAATGCCAAACACATTCTGGCTAGGTTTGTACATGCCCTAGGGCAGATAGCCTAGTATCGACCTCTGAACCTATGCTTATGTTCATGATGCACAATGTTTATTGCTGATACTGTTTGCAGGTCGTTATCATCTTTGCTTTACCAGTTTCCATGAAGAACTTCAGTATCTGCAGAACATATTTGATTATGACAGGGTTCCACTATATTATAGATGTGTCTGTTGTCATATAACTGTGTGCACAGGGTGGATTGCTGTATAGTGACAGGTTCCTGGGTTAACACATGCAACTGCCAGATATGCGTGGCCCACTGCTGTACTCAGACATAGCCTAAGTGTGTGAGCATGCCCAGTTCTGACATTACATGTTTTGTTGCCTGACATTTGTCTCATTTATTCAAGTGTGTGAGCATGCCCAGTGTGAACCTTCAGTATGTTGCTATCTGAGGTCCACTACATTTGCTGATGTGTGCAAACATGACCAATATTAACATTTATACAGTGTGTGTTGGAAGTCAGGTTCTGTTCTCACTGCAGGACTCACCTTTGTGTCATCACTCAACAAGGATTATGCTGTGCCTGCAGTGTTTCCATGCAATACTTTGCATAGACTTATCAACATTCCATCATACAGGTGGACCACTGCAATACTGTCATGGTTTAGTGGTTCAGTACTTTGGCTATGGTGCACAGTATCCTGGGTTCAAGGCCCATCACTGCTTTATATTGTCATACTGAGCAGACCAGACTGCTTAAGGGCCTGTTAAGCAAATATGAGCATGTTGGCTTTTGTTCAGCTATGCCCTACTTAGACTAGGCTTATCCGACATTGCTCAATATTCACCAACATTGCTGGACATAGCCCAATATTACTGAACATTGACCACAGTTATGCTAGTTGGTGTGTGCAATTTTGTTTGCATATACTACATGGTGGTAATTGCTGTTTAGCACTGCTTTATATTGCTTAACACATGCCATTCATGCCTTAGGTGGTGCTGCAGGGCTGCCTATGTAGGATGCACATACTACATTCCTTGCACATGTTTGGAAGCAGGTAGTGTCAACTTAGGCATCCCTTTTACTTTATGTGTGAGTCGGAGAGGGGTATCATTTCCAGAGTTCCTACTGAGCCAGTGTATGTGCTATGCATTGCCTCTTTGCCAAGGCCAAAGCATACTGGGCACGCCTCCTTCTGCCTACTGGGGCAGGCTCAGGTTGTTCCTCCTCCGAGTCACGCTCTGCCTGTGATGGCCTTGGCAATGGTGGGGGTCTGTTTGGCCCAGGCCTATGCTGGTCCTGCTGCAGCTGTTTTTGCAGGATCATATTATGTAGCATAGCACATACCATGACAATTTGGGTACATGTAGTTGGTGAGTACTGCAAGGCTCCACCAGATGTGTCCAGGCACTTGAGCAGCCCAAACACACGCTCTATTACATTACGTGTTTGTGCGTGTGCCTCATTATGGCATTCCTGTTCAAGTGTGTGCATTTCTGATGGGCGTCATCAGCCACGGCTCCAGTGCATAGCCAGCATCCCCCACTAGGTGACCATGTGGGATGTCCCCATTGGCAAATGTCTGGTACAGCTGCGTCAGATGCCAGATATGGGAATCATGGTAGCTTCCAGGGCAGCCTGCACACACATTCAGTATTATGCCCTGGGCATCACACACAACCTGGCAGCTGATGGAGGGGAAGCCCTTGCGGCTGAAGTAGACCCTACCCCACTCACCGGCTGGTGCTTTGATGCATATGTGCGTGCAGTCTATTGCACCCACTACCTCAGGGTATTCTGCTATTTGCTGGAAGAGACGCATATTGCTGGCCAATACCTCACAGGAATTGGTGAAATATACATGATCACCGGCATGTGCAGACATGGCATCCAGGAACTGGTGTAGTACCCTGGATGCTGATGCCTGTGATATCCCCATCATATCACCAGTTGGTCTCTGGAAGGTACCTGTTGTTAATATTCTTAGGCCACCACATACCTTGGTTTCCACTGGGATGGGTTCCCCTCTGTTGGTTCTGTGTGTGAGGCGTGGCCTGCACAGCTCAACAATTTGCTGCAAGAGGTCTCTGTCCACTCTATAGCGCTCCACTATCTCCAGCTCATGCAGCCCCTGGTAGGTTACCCTGGGCCTGTACACTCTTCTCCATCTCCTCACTGTGGGTTGTCCAGCAGCATTTCCATTGTCACCACCCTCAGCATGTTGCATATGTCGCCTTATAACAGCAGTGACAGCCCCTAACATTTCTTTGTCTCAGTAAAGCTTTTTCAGTTTTCACTTCTATTAGCTTACTGCAGTGTCTGTTGTGAGAAACATAATGAACTGTTGTTGGCAGAGTTTTAAGTGCTAGACTGGGCTGGGTTAGTGTACTGCCTGTGTAATTGCCTGATTCTGATTGTTTTCACCTGCTAGCTCTGCTAGTACTCCCTGTTAGCTTCCTACTATTTGTTGTGCTTTCTTTTTCCTTTCTGTTTCCTCAGGGGGGAGCGCCGCACACACAAGCGCAAACACACGCACAGCAGCTAACATGCATGCACACATGCTTACATGGACTAAAACTTGCTTATTCGGGTTAACATGCGCGCACACATGCTTACACAGACTAAAACTTGTTTATTCGGGTTAACACGCGCGCACACCAGTGCAAACATGCTTACTCTTTAAACAGCCTTATACATGCTTACTCTGGCTTAAACGCGCACACTCATGCTTACACGTGCGCACTCTGTCTTACTCGGGTTTACAGGCGCGCACACGCACGCATACACACTCAGCAAGAAACTTTGGTGTTATCCATGGTATACACCTTCCATTTCTTGGCTTTCCCTAACCTACCTATTGACACACTTCTTTCCATGATGTCTAACTGACAGCGGACACATGCCACTCTGCTCCAATGAGCTTCACTTCTTTCAAACATACCCCCCTCATGATGTCACCTATCTTCTACTCTGATACTCCCCATATCCTACTCCTACACTCCACTGACTGTGCTCATTTGTTATGTAAACTAGTGATTCACTATCCTAACACTCATTTACATAGGATTGCCTACTAATGCTTGGTTACATGTCTTAGACTGAGCTTCCCCCCTTAGCAACCTCTACTCGGTGGCCATGTTGTCTTCAGCCTGCCATTCCCTTGCATTGTACATTAACAATTTCAATAAAATCCACATTTGTGGGTTCTAATTTTTAGTATTCTGTGTTTTAGAGTGCAGCCCATTTGCGCAGTGCTGCGCTATGCTTAAACATCAGAAATCAGCGTACAAAATTAATTTTATTTTAATTTTGCATCAGGGAACATTTCCAATGGCCGTATATTTGGCCATTGGCATGCTTCCTGCACTGGATGCAACCTTTATTTGTAGCTGTCATGGCTCCATTTTGCTATTTGCAGAAAGGTACTCAGTTGTGAACTGAGTACATTTCTACAAATAACACTGCTCTTACTCGGACAGGTTTGGGTTTCCTGAATCGCAAATCTATCTCATTTGCATGCCTTTCACCTGCAATTGAGGTGATTTGTCCCAGCCCTGTCCGTGTAAGAGCCATTTTAGGAGCTCTCTTACACGCCCCTAAAGGCTTTTCCTGGATCGCTCGTCAGACATGATGGCTGCATGGACTCTTACTCTACTCTTAGACTCCGTGCAAGCCATCGTGAATCCGGCCCATTGTCTTTCACTTCTGGCTTTAATCAAGTCTCTGTTGCAGCTATTATGACTGGGAAATAATGGACAATGCATGAGTGGAAATCCTAAAGTTTGTTTTGGATGCTTTGGAAGTTCATATTTAGCTGTAGTAAGTTAGATCCTTCTGTTTGTAGGTAAAGAGGGAGAGGTTAGTTAGGTGTGGATGAGATTTGAGTGAGTTGTGGATTGGAGGAGGTTTCTGGGTTAGGGTAGATGTTGCCACTAAATATGAGTATCATAGTAGAGTTGTTGAATGAACAATAGCATTTAGCAGAGTTTTCTAAGGGGTAGTAATGTTTGGATCTACAGTTCAGTAGTTAGAAGAGAAAGTGTCTTGGGTTGGTATGTTTTATGTACTTATATATGAGTAAGTATATTATTCTGTATTGATAGATTTCAGGAAAGATTATAAGGCAGAAGGGTATAGCGCAGGATTATGCAAGTATGTGCTTGTAGAGGAGGAGGTGTGTATTACTCGATAGTTGTGGAAGGAGGTGATGTGTTCCAAAATATTTCATCCTAAAATTGTAAAATCCTAACTCTCTATGGACATATAAATAATATGTTTTGGTATTTAGGAAAAAACACACAAGGAGATAAAGTGTCTGGATCAAAGTAAATTCAGAAACCACTTTCAACATAAAGATATAGATGGTTCTAAGACTCAGCTTGTCTTTATGAAAAATCAAAAAGTTTGTCTAGATATTGGCACATGTAATTCCTATACCTAGCTAACTGAAATAAGAGCAATGAGGGACAAACTTCTATGTATGAAATTTTAAAGAACTTGTTGCAGGTTAAAAGTGTGTGTGTGTTGGGGGGGGGGGTAGCTTCTCAAATAAAACATTAAGATTAAACGTAATTGAGGCTGAGGCAAAGAAAACCAAGAACCAATAAAGAAAAAACAATGCCCTAAGTTTAGCACCACGTAAATTCATTATAGCAACAGGTGGAATAGGGAAATACTCATTTATTAAGGCAGTTGGGTGCTTTTGTTCAAACAGAACTTCTACCTGCTACTGTGGTGAATTTACATGGTGCTACACTTGAGACATTGTTTTTTTTTCTTTAAAACATTAAGAACCCAAGGAGATAATACTTGTGTTCTTGGTGGTCTAATGTGTTATACCCATTTCAAGAATTGTTTAACTTGAACTAAGGAAGAAAGGGGAGAGCTAATGGCATAAAAGCAAAACCAGCTGAACAATGTACCTTGATTGAAGTCTATACTAGGCCTGAGCTGACAGTTGACAAAGGTGTTGAAGAATCAGAGGAACCCCCACTTGGGATGGATCATGTTCTCTTTTATGACACCCACTGGAAAATCTTTTCCATTTGTCCAAGTATGATTTCCTAGTGGCAGATTTTGCAGCCTAATTCAACATCTATTATACTTCCTCAGAAAAAGTGTATAAATTGGATAAAAAATTATCATTCATAGATTTATGTGGAAATTTTGACTGTAAGGTGAATTAGGGATTTGAGATTCCTTGTCTTCTGTGAGCAAATGTAGTCTGTGAAGAAGCATTTGGCAACTGCCCCTAGCTAAGTGATTGAGAAGGAAGAACCAATGTTGTTTTAGGCAAAAGGGATTTATCACAAGCATCTCTGGCATGTCTGTCTTGATTTGTAGAAAAACCTTGGATATCATATGAAAGGGGGAGGGCATACAGGAACATTTCCATCCATGGGGTGCATCTGTTTTCCAGGCCTTTTTGCAAGATGCCCTAGAAAAGACCTGGTATATTTTCTGTTGAAATAGGAGGCAAACAAATCTACTCAGGGAGTTCCTAAAGATCTCTGGGTGTAACAACCTTTAGCGAGAGTCTGGTGTGGATCTGCTCAAGGTATCTGCTGTTGTGCTCTGCTCTGGCAGGATGTATGTAGCCTAAGGATGAGAATGTTCTGGATTTCATGCACCTAGGCAATAATGGGTAGCCAGTAAAGGGGATACGATCTTGACCACCATTGTTTGTTTATTTACCATATCAATGTAGTGTTGTCTGTTATCATTAACAAGGCTCCAGATGTCTACAACTAATTTCGAGCTTTTATGTTTTTATTGGAGCCATTATCACCTTAAGATTTATGTGCTTATACATGAAATTAGGCTCCCACATACCCTGAACCATGATATTTTGAGAGGCTGCCCCCATGCAAAGTCCAAAACATTTGTTATAAATGACTGAGTGGGGGAAGAGGGAGAAAGAAGCATTGGATTTAACAAGACCTGATTTGTCTATCAGCAGAATTTGGAAGGATAAGAGATGAAAACCTGCACCAAAACTCATTTGCGGTACCACTGGATTTTTCTGATATGGTGTTTGGCAAACTGAACCATTAGAATGGAAGAAGCCATGTTGCCAGAATTTTGAGGAACTCTGTTGCTGCAGGCATGGTTTGAATGACAGGTTTAAGTGGAGATGGTAAGAGAATACTTTGGAGTAAAGAAGGCTGTTGACAGAAAGGTTCACAGCAACCACCAAATAAAGGCCAGTAATCACTGCAAAAATCAGGTTCAGTTTATTGTAAAATCACAATATCAAAGTCTCTCTAGCACCTCAGCTTAACAGCCTTTCAAGAGTACATCACTTGCATCACATCTATATGCTGTGAATTTTCCTCTTTGGTATCAGTGTTGACAGAAGGGTGTCTAGGAGACATCCTTGGAACAGTAACCAGTGAGTGGAGTTTAAACAAGACTTTTTTCAGATTTTAATTTGAAACTCATGCTGCTGAAGACATGAGTAGTGAATTGAAGAGGTGCTACAATGTATTGGATAGAGGCAGCTAAAATGAGACAATCATCCAAACAGGTGAAAATATGAAAGCATTTTAGTCTGTAGAAGGCTATGAATGGAGAAATGCGCTTTGTGAAAATTCGAACTCTTGAAACAGTGGAAAGATCCAAATATGTAAACTGAAAGTGGAATCCCAAGGCAAAAAAAATATCTTTGGTAGCACCTGTGATTTATGTGCTGGAATGTGCAGATAAGCATCTTTGAGGTTTAGTGCATATAGAGTAGTGCAGGGCAAAAGAGGGGGGAAAAATGATTTGGTACCAAAAGAAGGGCGCATAGCTTTAAAAGGTCCAAAATATGTCTCCATGTGCCGTCTTTTCTGGGAACACAAAACATTCTTGAGGAAAATCCTTTTTCTTATTGGGATGGAGGAACTGACTCTACTGCTCCCTAAGACAGCAAATCCAAAAGGATTTGAGGAAATGGAAGAATATGGATCTTTAGGGGAAGAAGGCTCCTCACCTGAGATGGTGGGGATAACCATTGTATTTTCTAAACATTCCAAATTATTTTCAGAACCCAGGCACCTAAAGGTGTCTGTTTCCAGAAATAAAGGAAGCAGGAGAGAGCTTAACTACAATTTGGGAAGCAAGAAAGGCCAGGTTGGTGGGGAGGGGGATGCAGAGCTAGTTACTGATTTTTCTTCCTTAAGATAACTGTCATTTTGTTCTTGATTGACTCTGCCAGTTAAGTAAGTTTTGCTGGGAAGATGTAAAAGGCTTTCAAAAAAAGGGGTCAGAGGAAGAAGGTAAAGTTTTTGGTATTTTGGAATAGGAGACAGAAAGATGTGTCTGACTCTGTGCAGTATCCCTTTGTTCCAACTTGAGTACTTCAGCTGAAGAGTTTCCAGACAAACATCTCTGTCAAGTATAGCATTTAATAATTTAGCCTTATCATCGGGGAAATTCTGTAATCTTATTCATGCATTCTTGCACGTTACTGCACCTGCAGCAGAAGGCCTAGAGACAGCATCCAAACTGTCATAAGTACACTTCATAGAATGATTAGTCTTAGTGACCTAGGAAGCAAAGTTTAACATGTCCAGTAAATTAGATTTAGTGTCTGAGTTAGGCAAGTTAGCTAAGGTTTGAAGGCTTAGGCCGAAACATCAGAGGAATAAAGTATTTCTGCATTTTGTGGATTACTTTGTGGTTTTCTTTGCTGCTTTTCGCTACTGTGTTGCTACATTAAGTTAGCTAAGGTTTGTTGCATATTGGCAATAATAGATAATAGCATTTTAGGCATGTGAGTTTAGCGTCTAATTGCCCTAAATGTCTATCTGCCAAAAGTACAGCTGTCTTTGTCCTTTGGGAAACGGTCAGTAGCAGAAAAGGCCTTGGAACTTCTATCCCTATCCAAATAAATAATAGCATGGTTTGCCACAAGATTTTCATAGAGGAATTTTCAGGTATCCTGCAGAATCTGTCAGATTTATCGGGGCATGGGGTTGAGAATCTGTGGATACAGAGGCTGAAGCAAGGAGGTATGACCACTACTTTGGGGGAATTCATGCTTAGTAACTCATAGTATCTTTTCTGAGATTTTGACACCTCCTTGCCCTCCCACTTGAAATATTTTTCATTTTTGAAATTGTAACCCCAAAAATATTTTTAAACTGAGAAAGGCTGAAGAGAGGGTGTCTTTAGATTATGATTCACAAGGAGTTGCAGAGGATAACTGAGAGGAGTAGCCAATTCCATCCACTTGTCATTCATAAATGATCCTTTTATTTTGAGTTAGAAGGGGGGGGGTCCTCTTTCTCTTAATAGTGGTAGAGGATGGAGGAGAAGGCTGGACAGACTAGATTGCTTTAAACAAGCCTCATCCTAAATTATACTAATCTTTCTAGGAAGTCTTTTACACAGAAAATGTGGAAGGACGGACAGTTTTTTTTTCTGTTTTTTTTTCTGTTTATCTTCTTTGTAGTTTCTAGCATTATAGCTTTATGGATGGAATCCATAGGCTTGACGTCAATAAGTGATCCTGTGACATCACCCCTCACCAGTACATGGTGAATGTCTCCCTTTCCCTTATAGAGAATAATCCATGGTTCTCTATTCTTGGTGAGTTGAGCCTTATATATAACATGGAAGGACATGTTTAGTACCTGGGTCTTAGCAGACTTTTTAGGGGTCACTCCAGATGGACCAAGATAACCAGATTGATGGTGGAAGGGCTGTAAAGTTCCCTCAGTAGAGATGCAAGACCCAGACTGGAGAAAAGAGGAGGGAGTTTAGGCTTCTCAAAAACCTCTTGAAAATTTCTTCTTTTTCTCCTGAGATGGGAGGTTTATCGAAGGAGTCCGTTCATTCACACCATATCTCAGTGGTGCTTATTCTAAAAAGGATCTTTAGAGAATTCATCCTACTCCTTATTATTTTCAAGATAAAGACAACACACACCTGATAAGACCTTACTTTGTGCTGTTCACCAGGAAAAAAAAAACACAAAATATTGGCATCCCTGTAAGGAATCTATCTACTGCAAAAACATTTACCCTTCCTGACAGACATAAACATTTTATATATGTTTTTTTCACAGAAAAAAGAAAGCCTCCCTAGCAGGGATACTTATATGCCCAAAACTTTAGCAGATGTCACACACTGATACTCATAGGTTCATAGGTTCATAGGTTCATACTAGGCTATCTGCCCTAGGGCATTTATAAGCCTAGCCAGAGTTGTGTGGCTTTCACCACCCCTTAGGTTGAAGAATACTATACCCATTAGTTTGCCGTGCCTCTGTCCAGCAGTGATACAGAGATGATCCCGGGGTAAACCTACGATCTCCCATCCACTGGTCAAGATTCCTCTTGAACAGAGCCAGCGAGGTGCTCTGTCTCACATGGACCGGGATTCTGTTCCACAGCATAGGGAGTCTCTGGGTGATGAATCTGTCCCTCCAGCACGTCCTATTTATATCCGTGTTGAGGTTTAAGTCTCTTGCTCTTGTGGCTCTGGTGGATTTGGATTTTTTGAGGTGGAGCATGTCCATTAATTCCGGGTTGGACATGGCCTTGTATGTCAGGCATAGGTTACCTCTGAACAGACGGTATGCGACTCTATAGAGCTGGAGTTTCTTCAGTCAGGCAGCATATGGCATATTTTTGAGCCCCTTTATCCTTTTGGTGAGGAACTTTTGGGGTCTTTCCAATTGCTGCAGGTGTTGGGTAAGATACATTCCGAATGGGGCATTGTACTCAATCACTGGTCTGATAAGTGAAGAGTACAGGGGAACAATGACCTCCCTTGATCTGGATGTGAATCCCTTCATAATCAGGTGGGCAATGTAGAAGGTCCTCCTAACCACTTTGGCAATGTGAGTGTCAAAAGAAAGGTTACTGTCAACTTGGGTCCCCAGGTCCCTGATAACCTCTTCTGTGCTTAATGGATTGCCACCTATGTGGTAACTTGAGGTTGCTTTGTTTTTACCAAAGGGTATGACTATACATTTTTTGGCATTTAGCTTAAGGCCATGGCTCTGGCACCAGTTATCCGTTTCTATAAGACCTCTCTGAAGGCTATCTGTGTCTGATGGATTTTCAACTATGACGCCCAGTTTGCAGTCATCTGCAAACTTTGTCAGCCACAATCCTCCTATGTTTGCCTGCACTTCTGAAAAGTAGATGCCGAACAAGAGGGGGCCCAGGACTGAGCCCTGTGGGACACTGCTTGTGACCGGCTTGGAGTCTGACATGGCACCAGCAACTCTAACCCTGTGGGTTCTGTCCTTGAGCCAGTTTGCAACCCATCTTGTGACATATGGGTTTACATTTAAGCTGGTGAGCTTTTCTATGATACCAGTGGGGTATTGTGTGAAAGCTTTTGCAAGGTCAAGGTAGGCTGTGTGAACTGCCTTACCCTCATCAATGGCCTTGGTGACTGCTTCAAAAAAGTCGACCAAGTTCAAGAGGCATGATCTGCCCTTGACAAAGCCGAATTGGGTAAGATCCAATGTCTGTAGGTCCCCTATGTCTTTATTTATGAGTTCCATTATGATCCTCTCCATAGCTTTGCAGACCAGGCTTGTTAAGCTTATGGGGTGGTAATTACCAGGGTCCGTAGAAGCACCGCCTTTGTGGAGTGGGACCACAGTTGCCGTACGCCACTCTTTGGATATGTATCCTGTAGTAAGGCTAAGATTAAACAGCAGCCTTATGTGTGGGTTTAGTTCCTCATTGAGTTCGTGTAGCACACAGCCGGGGACACCATCCGGTCCCATTGATGCTGTGTTTTTAACTTTAGAGAGAGCAGCTCTCACCTGGGCATTTGAGATAATTGGGAGGCTACACTCTGCTGGGATAGATATTTCTCCTTTTGGGGGAAATTTTCACTGAACCTGTCTGCCAGTATGTTTGCAATGTCTGTGGGTTCAGTGATTTTGTATCATTTTGGACTAATTCTGAGCATATCTGGGAGTTTCCACCCAGATTGCTAACATAGCTAAAGAAGGCCTTATGATTGTCTTTTTTGAGTCCTTGGCGATTTTTCTCTCAAAGTTGGCCTTGGATGATTTTATGAGTGATCGTAGTTTTACTAGTATTGATCAGTGATGTCTTCCCTTTTAGGGATTTTGCTCTATCTTGTAGTAGCTTTCTCCTCTTGTTGTAAAGTTTGTTTATGGCTGGGGTCCACCAGATCAGGCTTGCCTTTGATGGAAAGGGTCTTGATTTTATTTGGGATTGCTTGATCCATGCAATCCTGGAGGTGCTCGTAGAAAGCATTTGTAAGGGATTCAGCAGCGTGGGTTGTGGTTTCCAATGGCTCAGGGGCCTTGAAGGATACCACACCAGTCTTAAGAAGTGTGAAGTTGGCTTTTGAGAAGTTCTTCACTGTGGTCTTTTGTTGGGGGTGGGGCGGGATGTGGATCTCCAGTGAGATTAGTTTATGGTCTGATCTCACCAATGAGGGATATACTTCGGTGTGGAGCATTTTGTCCCCATGTTTGTGATGATCAGGTCTAGTATATTTTCACCTCTTGTGGGAATGGTGACAAGTTGTTCCATAGCATTTGAGTTTATGAACTCCAGGAACCTTTGGGCTAGGGTATTGGGGCTTGAGTAATGTTCCCAGTCTATGTTTGGGTAGTTGAAGTCACCCAATATGATGGTGTTTGGAGAGACATTTATACTCTCCAGTGTCTTCAGGAAGGCTGTGTGGGGTTCCTAAGTTTGAGAGGGTGGCCTGTAACATGCTACAAACTGTAGAGCAGTTTTGCCTATGGTTAATTGCACCTGAATGGTCTCTGATGCTTCGTGAGTTGCCACCAGCCTGGAGGTGTGGGTATCCTTTATGAATATGGATACACCCCCTCCTTTTGTAGTGCAGTCCGGGTTTTGGGGCGGAGCATGATATGAGGTAAAACCTGATAATGCCGGGGTGCTCTCAGGAGCCTTGAACCAGGTTTCATTTACAGCACAGACACCGATGTTCTCCATACTGAGGAGGGCTTGAGGCGTGCATCTTGAGATTAGACTTCTGGCACTGAGCAGCATTACCCTTAGTTTTTTTCCATTATTGTTTTCTAGGGCGGTGGGTTTAGAATTTGAGCCTTGTCTAAAAAAGGCACTATGGGGGTGGCAAGAGCCTTTGCCAATATCCGGAAACCCAGGGGTGACAGGTGCAAGCCATCCCTTGCGAAGCAGCGTGGCTTGTCAAGCATGTCTTCAGGCAGACAGACATTGGATCCCCTTAGAATGACACCAGAAATTAAGCCAATTATTAAAACTGATCATTTTGTCTCTGTATTGTGGCATCATTCTTGTTGAAGGTAGGATACTGCTCAGGGTCAGGGTCATACCAGCCTGGGCTACATAATCTGAGAGCTCCTTTATGTCTCTTTTCATGTAGTCCAGGGAGGTACATCTCAGGTCATTCACACCGGCATGGACAATGACTGAGTCATACTTGTAGTTGCTGTGGAGTGACCTGAGTGCTTGTGTTATGTGGCGGCTTTTAGCGCCCGACAGGCAGCTTACTGTGACCCTCTCCTTGTTCAGTCTGGTGAGTGGGACGTCAGTGTGTCTGACTATGGAGTCACCTATGACAAGTGTGTCTGGCATTGTGTTTGGCCTTAAGGGCTGTGACTGATTTGCACACTGACTTTGTGATCTATGTGTTGCTTGGGTTATGTCATGAGGTGGCAGTTGTTTGGGTGTCTGCTTTGGAGGCCTCTGCTGTTTTGGTAGATTTTTGATCAGTGCTTCCGAGTATGTCTTTGTGTGTTTATGTGTTTGATTTGTAGTTGTGATAGTTCTATGTGAGACTGGGTTTATGGTGTGTGTGGTTACCTTCTCCTCCTGTCTGGTTTTGCCAGTCCTGAGTTGAGAGAGCTCAGCCTCCAGTTTGGCTATATAGTTGCATCTCGCATGTATTTGTGTTTTGTGGGAGGAGGAGAGGGTTGTCTGTGTACATGAGGCAATTGTAACATTGCCTCAATATTCCCAGATTCACCAGCTGAGCAGGAGAGGATGCTAGCAACTGACCCTTTGACATACTAGAAGAAATGAAAAAGTTTGCTGTGTAACTGAGTCAGAAAGGACCTATAGGGAAGTGGGTACTCAAGGGGGTTTTAAGCTAGTGAAGTACTTTGTATAATATAGAAGTGCTTTACCTGACTAAAAAATGCTTTAGGAACAAGTGCTGAGCTTTACAGATAGAAAATAGACTGTTTAGATTACAAGTAGAGCAGTTCTAAGGGAAAAAATGAAGAGCAGACCCTACGGAGCCAGAAATAGTCTAACCTTGTTTAACCGGCGCTGCCCGATGGTGCTCTAGTGGCAACTTCGCGCTAAATGCAGAAAAGGCAATAAGTCAGTAGTACAGGCTAGCACACTTTAGTGGGCAGCCAAACAATTAAATTAAACAGCAAACAAACACTTTTCGACTTGAATTAGACTAATTTCGACTAAAATGTACTTTTAAGTGCAGATAATAAAAAATGCAGTAAATAACTATGAAAACAGTTAAAGCTTTCTCTAGGTAAGCAGTAGAAGGTAAAACAAATATAAAAAACAGCAGGATACTTAATCAGGAAAGCAGTCACTTTTTTCAGTTCTCTGTAGCCAGGAAGACTCAACAGGACCACGTGGAGCTGTGTCTGAGCAATATGGCTTCAAAAAATGCCAGAGGCAGATTTTAACCAGGGAACTTCAAAAGAGCTAGAAATGGTCCAAAATGACCAATTACTACAGCTTCTTGTGCTGAGGTCACTTCCCTCAAGGACAGGTAGGCTATTCAAGGCTCCCCACTCCCACTGGTGAGCTAAGAAACTTCCTTCTATCCAAGTAAGGCAATGGACAACACAGGAACTACAACACAGCACAGAATACAGCAAGGCCTGTAAACTGGTCTAACTAGTTTAGGAGAGGCAGGAAAACAAGGAATATTTTTTTGTTTTTTTTGTTTTTAAATAGAAACACACAGAAATGCAGAAAAGGCAATAAGTCAGTAGTACAAGCTAGCACACTTTAGTGGGCAGCCAAACAATTAAATTAAACAGCAAACAAACACTTTTCGACTTGAATTAGACTAATTTTGACTAAAATGTACTTTTAAGTGCAGATAATAAAAAATGCAGTAAATAACTATGAAAACAGTTAAAGCTTGTTCTAGGTAAGCAGTAGAAGGTAAAACAAATATAAAAAAACAGCAGGATACTTAATCAGGAAAGCAGTCGCTTTTTATCAGTTCTCTTTAGCCAGGAAGACTCAACAGGACCACGTGGAGCTGTGTCTGAGCAATATGGCTTCAAATAAATGCCAGAGGCAGATTTTAACCAGGGAACTTCAAAAGAGCTAGAAATGGCCCAAAATGACCAATTACTACAGCTTCTTGGGCTGAGGTCACTTCCCTCAAGGACAGGTAGGCTATTGAAGGCTCCCCACTCCCACTGGTGAGCTAAGAAACTTCCTCCTATCCAAGTAAGGCAATGGACAACACAGGAACTACAACACAGCCCAGGATACAGCAAGGCCTGTAAACTGGTCTAACTAGTTTAGGAGAGGCAGGAAAACAAGGAATATTTCTTTGTTTTTTGTTTTAAATAGAAACACACAGAAATGCAGAAAAGGCAATAAGTCAGTAGTACAGGCTAGCACACTTTAGTTGGCAGCCAAACAATTAAATTAAACAGCAAACAAACACTTTTCAACTTGAATTAGACTAATTTTGACTAAAATGTACTTTTAAGTGCAGATAATAAAAATGCAGTAAATAACTATGAAAACAGTTAAAGCTTGCTCTAGGTAAGCAGTAGAAGGTAAAACAAATATAAAAGCAGCAGGATACTTAATCAGGAAAGCAGTCGCTTTTTTTCAGTTCTCTGTAGCCAGGAAGACTCAACAGGACCACGTGGAGCTGTGTCTGAGCAATATGGCTTCAAAAAAATGCCAGAGGCAGATTTTAACCAGGGAACTTCAAAAGAGCTGGAAATGGTCCAAAATGACCAATTACTACAGCTTCTTGTGTGAGGTCACTTCCCTCAAGGACAGGTAGGCTATTCAAGGCTCCCCACTCCCACTGGTGAGCTAAGAAACTTCCTTCTATCCAAGTAAGGCAATGGACAACACAGGAACTACAACACAGCACAGAATACAGCAAGGCCTGTAAACTGGTCTAACTAGTTTAGGAGAGGCAGGAAAACAAGGAATATTTTTTTGTTTTTTTTTTAAATAGAAACACACAGAAATGCAGAAAAGGCAATAAGTCAGTAGTACAGGATAGCACACTTTAGTGGGCAGCCAAACAATTAAATTAAACAGCAAACAAACACTTTTCGACTTCAATTAGACTAATTTCGACTAAAATGTACTTTTAAATGCAGATAATAAAAAATGCAGTAAATAACTATGAAAACAGTTAAAGCTTGCTCTAGGTAAGCAGTAGAAGGTAAAACAAATATAAAAATGTCAGTAAGCTGTCACTAAGCTTGCAAGAAGTCTGCATAAATGTACCTACAGCAAGAAAGTCTGAATTTTTTGATTCAGTTGTACTTCCATATTATACTAGCTTGTGCTATGAACAAATTTAATGTGAGTGTGGAAGGGGCTCAAAGCTTTGTGAACTGGCCAGATGTCTGATATCCTTTGCAGAATACTTCCCTTATAGTTATGACTAACTCAACAGTGACCTAATGAAGAAAATCTGCATATATTCAAAGAGTGGTCTGATCAAGGCCCTGAACAAAAGAAATATTACTCCTTTGCTTCTGGAATCTATTCCCCTCAGGATACATCCCATCATTCAGTTTGCTGTTTCCACTACCCTCTCACTCCGTTGCATTGGTCCAATCCAGGTGTAAGCAACAACCCCAGATCATTTTTTTGTTGTGCTGACATAAACTCCACTCCTCCCAGATGATACTTCTCATAGTGGCTGTTGTGACTCACATGCAATAGTTAACAAAGACTTAACATGAACTTCAAATGCCACCTTTTTCTCCCTTTGCTCAGCCATTTCAAATCCTTTTTTATACTGCCCCCTATCTGCCACTGTTGCACCTGCCCTTGTGTAATGAAGATTATGATCCTGTTATCCATTATGTCACATATGCCTCAGACAACCACAGTGAAGAGTACTGTATACAGGACAGATCCCTGTTGTACTCAACTAGTCACTTCACTACTTTCTGACATTGTACATCATACCACAACCCTGCCATGTCCTAGGGTTACCACCTGTCCCACTTTGCGAGGGACAGTCCCTCTTTGGGCAGTTGTGTCCTGACAAAAAATATTAAAAATGGCAAATGTCCTAAGATTCTAGGACATAATTATGTCCGCTATTTTATGTAATAATTGCATGAAATAGTTATTTCTGTATCTAAACTAACTAAATGTTACAAGAAACAGAATAAGCAACTAAACTGCTACAGGAATAAGCTTTTATTTAGGCAAAAAAATAAAGTTCTATCCTTTGTACTGACCATGGGTATGTGTCGGCCTGTAAAATCTGATGTGTGTCCCAAAAATGTCCCACTTTGGCCATTTGAAAAGGTGGCAACCCTACCATGTCCTCCCTTTTGCCTATGCAGCTACCCTCTGTCCTGGTCCTACCCCAGCCACCCAGTACTGTTCCTCTCAGCCTCCTATGTGGAACAATTAAAGACCAAGTTAAAATCAAAGCAGACTGCATCTACCACCACTCACCTCTCAAGTTCTCCTCTAGCGAAGTCATAAAACTGGATCAGAAAATGTTAAGCCAGCATTGGAAGCAATCGAACTTGTGTATACAAAGACACTTGAGCCTTATCTGGTGCATTAGACCAGCACTGCTTATAAAAATAAATGAAACCTTCTGACTGTAAGAAGACTGATATCTAATGTTATGTACATGATACAGAAGACAAACATTTTCTCGCAATACAAAACAAAGCCTGGGCTTGTCACCTATAATGGGAAAGCATCTACCAAACCAGGTACTATTATCTGTAAAAAACGCACTACATTTTTTAGAAATAATATTAACTACATACGCATCAATACAGCACATAAAGCTGCAAAATACTGATTCAGATGAGTTGCTATTAATATCGGTCAAATAAACAACATTCTAAACTTTGTCAAATGTAAATGCATGCATTTAGATGTTCTGTTGTAGTGGCTCCATGTTACAAGTGTGTCACCGATAACTGTGAGCCCCACAGATGTGAAAAGTAAAGTGTGACTGTAGAGTGATTACAGTGGATGTCACAGCTCTCTAAAAGCCAATGAAGTCTCCCTCCATCCCTGTAAAGTATCCATAGTAACTCTAAGATGTCTGCACCTCAAAATAGTAAGGTATCCATAGCAACTCCAAGATGTCTGCACCTCAAAATAAAGGGGAATACTCCAAGTTCAACCTCAGACTTACTACATATTTTCCATATTCACACTGTCAGACATACTGCTCTGTGCAGTCCTCAGTATTTCAACAGAACTCTAGGCATATGAATGTATCCCTTCCACCATCAGTATAATCCCTCTGGGATGCATTACAACTCAGTATATCAAGACAAGCTGCAAATTCAGCAATGTCAGTGATTAAACAAATAGTGAGAAAAATTAAACCACAAAATAAAGAAATATGTCCGGAATGCAGTAACACCAAAAGGCTGATGATGAACAGCTCACAATAAGGTAAATCCAAAGATAAAACTGTTTATTTTAAACGCCACAACACAGATACACGTTTTTCATCAAATTGTGACTTCATCAGAAACAATCAAATACAGCAATGAGCAATCTTAAATAATAAAGCTTAAAGTGGATGATTGACAAAAAGAATTTAACTTAATTGAATAAATTACCCACATTTAAAGCACCAAACAAACTAAATACTAAAACACTTCATATATTTTAAAACCATCATCAAAATGCATTAAATGCTAGATAGTTAACCTTCTGAATACTGTTTTAAAAAACACCTAACCACAAAGTAGATTAACTTTTAATCGTAATATGTTTTTAATATACACCAAATTTTAAAATAAAATAAAAATAAAAATAAAAAATATAATAAAAAATGTATATATGTTCTTTTGTAAATGATGTTAATTATATTGTACTTTAAAAACAATTAATTAAACTGTATTCATGCATATCATATTAATGAATACCTAAATCATTTGTGCTTTAAGTTTCAAATATGGAACAATAGATATAGAATCGTTTAATCCTGGGAAACAATTAGATTCTAAAAGAATCTGCCAATATGTTTCTTGATGGCATAATCTAACTTCCCAGGGTCCACCCCTAGCATTTTTGGATACTGAATCCAAAACAAAAATAAAAACACTGCTCCATTACATATAGTGGTGTGCTTGTAAAGTGCATTATTGGGGTTACATTTCTGTATGTCATAATAATGTTCGTACACTCGTTTACGAAGTGGTCTTTCAGTCTTTCCAACATAAAATGATTGGCAAGACTGGCACACTGCCAGATATACAACTCCAAAGGAAAGACAGTTGTAAAATCTAATGGAGGAGATCTTTCTGTTTCTACTTTCCAGGTAGACCTTTTCTTTGTTTAAAATATACTTACATTGTGAGCATCGCCCACATTTGTAAGTTCCCTTCTTTTGGTCTCTCAAATGATGAGGTGGTATATCCTGCTCCAAAATTCTTTTAATGTTAAATCCTTTCCTATAAACGGTTTTAACCTTCCTGTCCTTAAGACTACTTAAATCCGTTAAATCCTGAAAGGATTTAAACTCTTTCTCAATAATATTAGTAAGATTACCAACGTTGGCACTATATTCAGTAATAAAAAGTAGGTAATCATTCTCAATGGTCGAGGTACTATTACTCTGTTTGGTCCCTACTTCCAGATACCCTTGCCCCAAAATAGGCTTAAATCTAGTTTGTCTTCCTTTAATGACCTCTTCCTTAACTGAATTAATAAGGTATGTGGGATAACCCCTTTCAAGGAACATAGAGGAAAGTATGTCACACTCAAGATCAAATTATGCATCCTGTAATGTCATCCGCGACACCCTAACGAACTGCCCTTTGATAATTCCCCTCTTTTGAAATCCCGGATGAGAACTGTGAAAATGTAAATGACTATTTGAAAATGTGGGCTTCCTATATACTTTAGAACTAAACCCAAATTAATTTTTACTTATGGTAACATCCAGATAATGAACTGTTTCTTCAGAAATCTGGTGTGTAAATTTTAAAAAAGTAGTGGTAGTGTTAATATATGAGAGGAATAAATCAATAGTCTCAATAGGTCCAGTCCAAAAAATACAAATGTCATCCAGGAATCTCGAGTAATGAATCCAATTGACTGCAAAATCACAATTGTGAATTAATTTTTTCTCCCAAACAGCCATTATAATGTCAGCATAGGTTTGGGCACAATTTGCCCCCATGGATACCCCACTGGTCTGTTTGAAATATTCACCACCATAAAACACATAATTGTTTTTCAACACTAACTCCAAGAGGCCTGTAATCATAAGGACATCATTGTGTGAAATTCCTGGGCATTCCCAAAGGGCCTCCTCAATCCATTCTAACCCTATTTCAGTAGGGATTACTGTAAATAAATCCACAACATCTACAGTCAAAAAGATGAGATTTGGTCTGTATAATTCTGGGGTAATCTTACTCAGAAATTCCCAGGAGTCCTTAAGCAAGTGGGATTCTTTCCCCCAGACCTGTTTGAGTTTCCAATCCAAAAATTTTGAAATGGAATGAGTCTTAGAGCCTTGCGCTGCCACTATTGGTCTTAGGGGTGGGTCCTCAACACATTTGTGTACTTTCGGTATCCCAAATATAGTAGGCACCTTAGGAGAGGGAGTTTCTAAAAAGGAGTAGATGTCAAATTCAATTACCTCCTGGTCAAGCATGTCCTTAATGGCCAGGTCAATCTTTTGGTATGAAAGGAAAATCTCATTGATAGATGTCAGTGAATATTTGTTAGTGTCATACAAAATTTCGTTCATTTTACTTTCATACATAATCTGGCTCATAAAAACAATACCCCCACCTTTGTCAGGTTGCATAACCCTCAAAAAGTGGTTATGTGCTAAATCATACAATAAATTGCTTTCTTCATAACTTAAATTGTTATCAAAATTAGCATGGGATAGCTCCTGACAAATTAATTTTTCAATCCTAGTTTCTAAATTGCTAAGTTGTGGATGCAATGGAGGGTGAAATGTACTGGATTTTTTGAGTAACAAACTTGGAGCCACTGGAGTGTGGCCAAACAAATGTTCAAGATTCAGTTTATGAATAAACATTTTTAAATCTAAAATAGTGTTAACTAGATGGCTACCTCTGGTTGGAACAAATTTAAACCCCTTAGTGAACAGATCAAAACAGGTATTGGTGACCAGAATGCCACTGTAATTATAAATATGATACCCGTTCTTACTGTAGCACTTGTACATACCAATACTGCTAATAGAAATGTCATCGATTATTGCCACTCTAGGTTCCTGTTCCTTTTCCACCCCTGCATTCGTTTCTCCTTCCCCTGCGCAAAGATCGGGTATACTGGGTATGGGGGCCCCCCTTGCTGGTTCTGAATGCGCTCCAATCTCCTGGGTAAAAAATCGCCGTCATCATGTGGTTGAGCCTGCATATCAATGGGTTCTATACCCTCCTCTTCAACCAGTATAGGGGAGGTAGGTTGATCCCTATACACAGTCTCTCCCCTAGACCAAAGGTTGTTTAAATGTGTGCCTCTACTTTGAGGTGGGTTAGGGTATTGTCTCCCTTCCCTATACTCCCTAAGATCTTGGTTAAGCTTAAAGTACAATATAATTAACATCATTTACAAAAGAACATATATACATTTTTTATTATATTTTTTATTTTTATTTTTATTTTATTTTAAAATTTGGTGTATATTAAAAACATATTACGATTAAAAGTTAATCTACTTTGTGGTTAGGTGTTTTTTAAAACAGTATTCAGAAGGTTAACTATCTAGCATTTAATGCATTTTGATGATGGTTTTAAAATATATGAAGTGTTTTAGTATTTAGTTTGTTTGGTGCTTTAAATGTGGGTAATTTATTCAATTAAGTTAAATGCTTTTTGTCAGTCATCCACTTTAAGCTTTAGTATTTAAGATTGTTCATTGCTGTATTTGATTGTTTCTGATGAAGTCATAATTTGACGAAAAACGTGTATCTGTGTTGTGGCGTTTAAAATAAACAGTTTTATCTTTGGATTTACCTTATTGTGAGCTGTTCATCATCAGCCTTTTGGTGTTACTGCATTCCGGACATATTTCTTTATTTTGTGGTTTAGTTTCCAGTGTTTCTTGCCTTTTGGTGTTTGAGTGAGAAAAATTGCATTTCACTTCACAGGCAAAGGATGCATATATGCAACATATAAAACTTGGTTAACTGACCAGATTTAGGATAGAATTCCACACCAAAAAAATCAAGCTATAGCATTTTTTAAATGTTATTATTAAAAAAAGTAATACTTTCTCCTTGAAATGAATATGTAAAAAATCAAATAACCATTATTAATATTAACATGGTTAAAGTGTCTTAACTCTGCAAAATTCCAGGACCACAAAACAAACAAATGATCCGCTCGACATAAACAGGAAATAATTTTCAATTTAGAAATGTTTCAATCACTGTAGGTACAAGCACCATCTCTCAGTTTCCTTAAAAAACACAGTTAGCTTTACTAGGAACCACAGAAGCCCCATAGCTGTACCGTTGTTGGTAGAATATATGCTGTTGCCTTTTATAAACCTAACCTGTCAGTGTAGAAAGCATATTCCACGATAAAGCAGCTAAGGTTAATGAGGAGAGGTGGTTTATTGTGTCTAAAGCTTTAGAGATAGTCAAAAAGATTGTACCCACCAGACAATCTATATTAAGTTTAATATGAAAGAGATCTGTGAACATCAAATGGGCAATATCAGCTTCATAGACTGGTGTGAATCCATACTGTCAGTTTAAGGACACTCTACTGATTTTACTGACCTAGGAGCTGATTATGTGTAACATTTTTCAGTAATTTTGAAACTTGGGAAAGTAAAACAATGAGTCTGGGTCTAAAAATAGATGGTGGAAACATTATGGTCTACCTCCAGAATTGAGATTTAAGCATTCATTTATGGAGCAAATAAATTCAATAATTACAAAAAACATTCGTATTTAAGCATTTAAAATGAGATTTTGACAAGATAGGAAGTTTTATTGTTTGTCTGCCTACAAGAGTGTTCAGCCATAAGGAAAAAGAAACAGATTTAGTTTTTTTTAAGGAGTAGAAGTGGTCCGGATAACTAAGGTTTAGGTTAGCTGGGAATGGTATCACAGAATCAGCTTAAGTATAATATCCTTGAATTATAAAATTATTGCATTGTAGTACTATGTGACTGCTGAGGAAGTGGGTTTGAGGAAATACTTTTTTTTTCTAATGTATTGTTCTTTAATGTAGGTATGACACAATGACTAAGCCTGAACTTGGAGTCTGTGTTTTATAGTAAGCATTCCGTAAGCTGCCTCTTGTTGCCATGGTTAATGCCGTAGCTCTTGTTATTTAAGATCAGAATTAGAAAGGACACATGGAAGTTAACAAAATTACATAGAAGTTTCTAAAACAGAAGACAGCATCGTCCAGACAAGAAAAATAAATCACCACATTTTGGTCTGTTTTAAATATGAAGTGTTTTATTGCTACAAAGACTCTACTGTCTCAGATACTGATGATGAAAATTGCAAATCTACTGTGTATTTCGCCATCCTTCCAGGTCACTTTTGCTTTGCAAACATTACCCTAAAGGTGCTGCCAAGACTGCACCACCACCACCATTGGTGTGCATGTACTTTTGACAAGGCAGTTGCACGTCCATCCTTCAAATGCTTTGGGCCTGCACAAAGAGGGAAGGTCCTAAGTACAAACACCAAATCCAGAACAAATGATGGCACTTAATTCTGGTATGCGTGGCTCTCATTTCTTTGGAAAAAAAAATAGGCTGAAGGGTTCTCTCCCAGTGGAACAAATAAGTAGAGGAGTAACTGATGGGATAGTGAAAAAGTAATGTTTTGGAATAGAAAGTGAAATATTACCAGTATTCTACTTTAGAGTTAGGGGGCAACATTAGGTCTCCACTGGTTAATAGCAACAGTAATTTTGATACTGACTATGCAGAGGCACAGAAAGAAAAATACCATAAAGACCAGGGTCTGGGATTGCAGGTGAGCCAATTGAAAAAAAAATTGGGGGTTCATAGCAAACATCTATGCAAATGGCAGCATAACACATGAGTGAAGGTGTCAAGGAGAGAAAAGATGATCTGGAAAGTTATAGAAAATAATTTAAAAATTTACCAAGGCAAAAAAAAATAAATACAAAAAAAGGCCAAGAAAGAAAGAAATGGGATTGGAAAACAAATATAAGAACTTGAGGGCCAATGGGCAGAAATTGTTATGACTTTTAAATGGCAATTAAAACAGAATGGCAAATTGCATTAAAAAGTTAAGTGAAAAAAATAAAAGTTAAATAAAAGTTTGGCAGTACACATTAGATACATCAGGAAAAGGAAGAAGGCATTCTTTGGGTATCTAGGGGAAAGAAAGAATCCAGAGTCAGAAACTAATAAGCAAGCAGTCAGATGTGTGGATGACTCTTGAGTCCAGTAATATTTCTAGAAGATACTGAAGATTTCCCAAATGTAGATACTAAGTAGCTATTTGGGCATAGCCAAATGAGTTGGTTTTAATAAGTCTAAAAAGGTACATTTTGGTTCAAGAGCTTCTATCACCCACCATCATGGCGAACCTAAAAATGTTCGTATGTACAGAATCTGAATACAATAATCAAGAACTCTGTTATTTGATATTATACAGAGACTGGCCATTAGTATTCAAAAAGTAGCATGCTGATTCAACCCAAACAGCGTGCCCATTGTAAATCCAAGCATATACCAATGGAAAAAGGTCTGGTCACACGGATTTTTTTTCATTAATATATGCAATAAAAAATTACTTTTATTTCATTTTTTATAAAATAAGGTCACAAAACTGGAGACCCAAACGAACGAGAGTGATGGCACAGAGAAAAATAAAAGGATAATCAGGTACATTATACAAAATTAAATAAACGTGCCTGATTATCTTTTTATTTTCTCTGTCCCATCTCTCCTGTATGTTTAAAGCCTCCCAGTTTCTTTCATTTCTTTTTTTTTTTATTAAAAAAAAAGCAATGAAGATATTCCTTTCTCCATTGCTTCCTTCACACAGCACTGGCGTACTGCAAAAGTGTGGGAATACAAGTCCCATACGTATGCAAAGTACATCAGCAAAGCTCCAGGATATGAAGGGAAAAGCAGAAGACCACCACGGCATTGTTATACAAAGACATTCTCCAGGATTCAGCAAGCTCTGCACGGTGTGCAGGAATAGTGCAAGAGCTGCTGCATGCAATATGGCCGACGAGCG
This sequence comes from Protopterus annectens, assembly GCF_019279795.1. NCBI lineage: Eukaryota > Metazoa > Chordata > Ceratodontiformes > Protopteridae > Protopterus > Protopterus annectens. The sequence goes on along the minus strand of NC_056746.1, from coordinate 874,853,425 downwards.
ATCCAGGAACGAGCTCCTGGGATGTGCACGAGCGCTCCTACACTATTCCTGCACAGGCACAGCTCCTGTATGCTAATGGTTACCCCATTTGCAAGTGAAAACCATGCAAATGAGGTGAATTAGCAATCCAGGAAGCAGGCAGGCGTCTGTGCAGGAATAGTGTAACCTGCAGAAATGTATTTGGCTACTAACCGAATACATTTCTGCAAATTACAACACGAAGGCATGACAGCTCAAAAGAAGGCATGTATTCAATGTAGTAGGCATGCCAATGGCCAAATATATGGCCATTGGCATGGTAAAAAGTTGAAAAATTATAAAAAATGACTTTTATTTTTTTTTGGCCGATTTTGGTCGTTTAAGCGTAGGGCAGTGGTGCGCAAACGGGATCGGTCTGGAAATAAGCTTTTAAACCAAAATCACCATTCTGCCATAACAGCCAACGGCATGCATAAAACAACAATAACATGGAACATTGGTTGCTAAAGGGGAATGCTAAGTGTCAGTTTTGTAACCATGCATTAGCAGTCAGTTTTACGCAAATTAGAGGACATAAGAGGTAGATGACCTCATAAGGGGGAGTGTCATGCATGTTGTAAGCTTATTGGAGCTCTTTTGCCCGTGTTTGCCCTTAGTTAAGCACACCTAAGGAAGAGGGCATGTCTGAGGCTGCCTAGCAGTGTTTACATTGCGTAAACAAGTGTGCTCGCTGAGCACCAGGTTTTAAATAAAAAAGAAAAATGAAAAAAAGGAAATAGCAGCTCTGTTCACTTCTGAGCACTGGGTATGCGCAGCGCAGCTCGGGCTTAAATGGGAAGGCAATGGGGAGGGAAAACAGCAGTAGGAAGGCAATCATGGAGAACTAGCATAGCTGACAGGTGAAATGTATCAGAATCAGCCAATTACACAGGCAGCAGCCCACCCCAGCACACTACTATAAAGTATGCAAACACTTTTCACACTGGTTTTTCCCAAAAACTCTACACCACCAGTGTACACAGATGGGGAAATTTTCCTGACAAAGCTAACAAAATGATAGGGGCTGCTGTCGCTCTCATACATCAATATGTGGAAGAGGCTGAGGGTGGTGAGGATGAGAATGCTGATGACCAACTCACAGTGAGGAGAAGGAAAAGAGTGTACAGACCCAGGGTAACCTACAAGGGGCTACATGAGCTGGAGATAGTGGAGCTCTAGAGGGTGGACAAGGGGCATCCTACAGCAAATTGTTGAGCTGTGCCAGCCATGCCTCACACACACAACTAACAGAGGGGAATCCATCCCAGTGGATACCAACGTATGTGTAGACTTAAGAATACTAGCCACAGGTACCTACCAAAGGCCAACTGGGGTGTATCATGCGGATCTCACAGGCATCAGCATCCAGGGTACTCCACCAGTTCTTGGATGCCAAGTCAGCACATGCCGGTGAGCACATATATTTACTCAACACCCGTGAGGCGTTAACCAGCAATATGCATCTCTTCCACCAAATAGCAGCATAGCCTGAGGTAGTGGGTGCTATAGACTGCACACACATACACATCAAAGCACCACCCGGTGAGCAGGGTAGGGTCTCCATAAACCCCAAGGGCTTCCCCTCCATCAACTACCACGTCATGTGCGATGTCCAGGGCATTATAATGAATATGTGTGGTGGCAGCCCTGGAAGCTATCATGACTCCCACATTTGGCAGATGACACAGCTGTACCAGAGATTTGCCAGTGGGGACATCCCATATGGCCACCTAGTGGGGGAGGCTGGTTACCCACTGGCACCATGGCTGATGACACCCATCAGAAATGCACACACACCCGAACAAGAACTCTATAATGAGGCACACGCACAAACCAGAATCATAATAGAGCTTGTGTTTGGGATGCTCAAGTCACAGTTCTGGTGCCTGGACATATCTGGTGGAGCCTTGCAGTACTCTCCAGCTACATGTACACAAATTTTCATTGTATGTGCCATGCTACACAATATGATACTGCAGAAACAGCTGTAGCAGGAACTGCACGGGACAGGGCCACATAGCCCCCCACCATTGCCAAGGCCAGCACAGGCACAGAGTGACTTGGAGGAGGAACGACTGGAGCCTGCCCATGGAGGCAGAAGGAGTCATGCCCGGTATGCCCAGGCTTTGGCAAAGAGGCAACGCATAGCACATACACTGACACGGTAGGAACCCAGAGAATGATACCTCTCTCTGACTTGCACATACAGTAAAAGGGATGCCAAACAAGACACTACCTGTGCTTTACCATATATAGGAAGAGTACTATGTGCATCTGACATAGTCAGCCCTCCAGCACCATCCTCAATACTGGCACAGCCACAACGTAAGTCACTCTTCCTATCAATTGCTGAATGGAGTAGTATGTTCTGCTAGTTGTATCTATGGTATGGATGTGAGCATGCAAAGGAACTGGGTGGCTGAATGGGATGGCAGCAGACAGTGGACACCTATATGGGCAGCATGAAACCCATAACAAATACTGGTGTTAACAAAGTAGGCAGTACTAGACAAGGTGACAAATCCCACTGCAGTATATGTGGTGGCCCAAATGTGTGTCCATAAGACACACACATGCATGTCAGTGAGGCTCACATATCTAACAACAGCCTCAGCCAGCAGGACAGGTGTAGATGACCATAAGGAAAGGCTGTGCTAAGGTCTCCAATTAATGACCTACACAGACAGACTACAACAGGTCAGGCAGGTGTATGTTAGTTCTGAAGGGTAAGAAGTCCGAAACTGAAATGTAAGTCAACAAAACCTAAGATCTATACTCTACTGATATGCCTCTAGTCTGCATGATAGATCAGAATACAAAACAAAACGGAAGTCAACAGTGTACCTGAAATACCAGTACAGTCATAGCAAATGTTTACAGTTGTCAGGTGTGCCCCCCCCCCCCCACAATCCTATGTAGAAATGCAGTAACATGTACGTGTGGGTTTAATAACAGTGGAGCACAGATTACCTGAGCTAGCCCAATTTACAGGATAGATTGTTGCATGTGTACAATATGCCAGGCTCTGTCTGTTAGTTTGTTGTGTGTTGTATATTGTGTGGAAGTGGTCAGCATGTAGGCATGGAGGGTTGTGTCCCGGTGGCCTATGGCCAGTACTGTCAATGACAGGGCCATGTTCTGACAACTGCAGAGCCAACCACAATGCATCTCAGCAAGACCCAATTCAGCAGTCATCCATACTCATTGTTCAGATGTTTTCTTCAGATGTCAACATCTGTCACCATCTGAAAGATGAACATGCCATGAATGTGGGCCCAGACATACACACAGTACACAGGTGGAAGTACCCTAGACAGAGTACATAAAATATAACTGTCAACTGCACACACCTTTGGAATTGTACATACAGGTTAGCAGCACATTAGTTGTCTGTGTAGTATGGAATATTGATGTAGTCTGGCCAATCACTGGCAGACCACAAAAGGCACAGTTATGAAGTAATGAGAGACTGCCTATGTCCCCGCACAATGCAGCATAAGGGGGGATGCCCCAGGTATATATGTGAGTCAGCTGCAAGAAGCTTCCATATCAAACATACACTCAGGTCACTCCACCATCAGCCACAGGTTTATCACAGGTCATATCCCTGCTACTGGGAATGAGTACATTATGACCCCCACTTTTGTATGGGAATACCCACAGAATGCAACATGCTGAAGAGGTGTCCCATGCGGGTGTGTCCCTAACTGTAAGCAGCACCCTGCCAGCATCCAGAACAATGGATTAATATGGACAGGAACTATTGCCATTAACATCTCGCACACTTACCCTGTCACCCCAGAGGAATCCAGTGGCTTGCAGCCTGGGACTGTAGGAGTGACAGAATGCACTGGCCTGCCACAGATGGCATGCATCACTACCAAATGCCCTACAGTCCTTTGTCAAAGGCCTGTGCCTCACCTGTACTGCCAATGTATGTTATCTCATGGGGTCCCAACTAACAACATAACACAGTGCACAGAACACAAATGCAGGGCCATGTCAACAAATCCCAGTAGCATGCCCACCATGTCCTACTGTGTGAACTGTGGACCAACCCCTAAATACCACTGGGATGAAGGGACAACTATAGGGATACTTCTCAGTTATCACTCGCATAATGTTAGGAAGAGGATAGAATAACAAAGTAGGGGGTGTAGAAGCATGGACGCCATGGACTGTGTGAAGTCTGAAACTCTGATGTGTGCCCATACTACCCCTGCCTGCAAACCCAGTAATAGGTGGCTACAAACCCGCTCATAAACCACAATGTGAAGGGGAACTGACCAGATATATGAGCCCTGCCTCTGGGTAACCTGTGTGAATCTGTACAGCTGAGAGGTATGGCCACAACAGGATATGGCCATTCTGTTATGTCGATAGATGTACAAGCAGGGGATACTCAGCCACCACAGTACCAAGGTGCTGGACCATTTACACAGACCCATCAGCAAGTGTCTACAGCTACCCCTCCAGAATGGCATGAGTGTGCAAGAATATGTAGGCTGCAGACCACAATACTGGACACAGTTCATTCATCTTGCATTTCCCTGGAAATAACTGTGAGCAAATAAGTATATCTGTCAGTAGTTGATGACATAACACATCACAGTGTAAAACAGTACATATGTCTGAATATCTCTGCTAACACCAACCATGTAACACAAGCAGCACAGACACAATAGTTACAGTATCCCGTTATCTTTCACCCATTGTGACTCCATATTGTCAACCTATCTACAGCTATCCTGCAGAAACAGGTTGCTAACTGTAGGTGTTAAACACAAAATCCTGCACTGGAGTACAACCTATCTGGAATGGATTCACACACTCAATACAGAAGGTCATACTGGGCATACTCCAACACTAAGAGAAATGAAGCCCATGTCTGACAACAACAGTGTATTATACATATCTGTCAGTCGCAGATGTCTGTGCACACACACACCACATTGCACACCATTCATGCTTTGCACACACATTGGATAGGAATACTCACACATATCCAAGGCCAACACACTATAATAGGTCAAACATACACACACAGAGATGTGGGGAAGAGAGAGGCAGACAGTGACAAAGAGATTGCCATCATGAGACCTGTCCCACCCACCACACATCCAATTGGCCAATATTACATGATGTGCCAATGTCAATCACTGTAGATATTTGCATTTGGTAGCCCTCAGCCCTATAGTGTCTGTGGTGCTTGTGATAACTGTGTAACATGATAGTACAAATCAGTATTCATCTAGCATTTGTATACCCAGTCCTGTCAAATGTAAAGTTGTGTGTGACTAAGTGTTCTGTGTGTGTTTCCAGAGGAATGGTTTATGGCCCACTCACACACACTGCACTTCCCATAGCCCATGTTAGCACTCATGCTGATGTCAATCACCTTTAAATAACCCTCTAACCAATTCTCAGCCCTGTAATCTCTGTGGTGCTTGTGATAACTGTGTAATGCTATAGTGTAACATACTAGTGAGGTAGGAGTTCTGATCCCAGACATGGCAACTGTGAAACTCTGTGTGTAGAGATTAATGATTTTGAGGCCACTCACAGTTGCTACACCTCCCATTGTTCTACTTTAGCAAGCCCGTTGATGTCAGTAACCTTGAAATACCCGTTTGGACAAGGGCCAGCCCTATAAGCTCTGTGGGTGTGGGATAACTGTGTAATGCTATAGTATAACATACTAGTTAGGCAGGAGTTCTAATCCCAGGCATGGCAACTGTGAAACTCTGTGTGTGTAGAGATAAATGATTTTGAGGCCATTCACAGTCATTACACCTCCCATTACCTTACATTAGCAAACCTGCTGATGTCAGTCACCTTGAAATACCCCTTTGGAGAAGAATCAACCCTATAAGCTGTGGGGAGCATTTGATAACTGTGTAATGGCATAGTGTAACATACTAGTGAGATAGGAGTTCTATCAACTATAAAACTCTGTGTGTGTAGGAATTAATGCTTTTGATGCCATCCACAGTCACTACACCTCCTATTGTCCTACTTTAGCAAGCCTGCTGATGTCAGTCACCTTGAAATACCCCTGTGGACAAGGTCTACCCCTATAAGCTCTGTGGCGCATGCCATAAATGCAGAACAATGTAATAATAGCAGTAATTACAGAGGTATGGGCTGGAATCTCATCTGCGGCAAGTGTTTATGTGTGTACATCAAAGATGTTGGCCCCATTTACACCCAGCACACATCTCAGAGCCTGACTTTGACAGTCCTGTAGATATCATCTACCTTAGAAGTACCAGTTGCCAACCCTACACCATGTCAGGTCAGTGGTGCATGTGAGAAATGTATAACATAATGGTCTGTAAATATTGATAGATAGATGTTTGAATCTCATGCCTGGTAAATGTAAATGTGTGTTTAGGGAACATTATTTTTGGGATCTCTCACAATGTCCACCTTACAAGGACAACAGATGTCAAACACCAGAGAGGCTGGTGTAGACAGTCCATAGCCCTACATGTGACATTATAGATTGGTGAACAATATAGGCAACCCCTGTATTACTCATAGAACACTCTCCACCCATGTCTCATACACAAACACACTTGGCTAGGCAACAACCACTATATTGGTAGTTCCCTGCATATTGCCTCACAGATAGTAACCACGGTGTAATTGCAGTGGACTACATGTCTGCTGACTACAACAGTGCCACTAACATCAGAAAGTACTGTGATGTGTAATATCTCCTGACTGAGAGTGTGTGTTATCCAGCAAGTAAAAGGACATGCCACCCTGTTCCATCCCTACAGTAGGCAAATAAATGCTTACAGTGGTCCCTTTACTATGTTCCTCACTGGATGCCTGCAACAACTATAAAGTCTGCAAATGTAACCCACAAAGGGAATACCATGCCTTATACACATGCCCTGTATAGACAGATGCCACTAACTCCACTGAATACCTATATCATGCTGTCTATGTAGGTGCAAGCATGACCTCAGTTCCATAGCCAGGTCTCCCCAAATGAGGTCAGGAATGCTACTTCAGAAGATAACAATCTGTGCACAAAACATGCCCCAGAGATCTTAAGTACACTTCCACATGTTAAAGAACATGAGTGTGGGACGTGCACAGCCCAGACATTGTCCATGTTATGGAATATAGATCACATTACATGGGAAGCAGTGCACATCACTGGCCACCCACATTAGTAACCCAGATGAGTGTACGGTGAATACAATACTCACCTGTGGGGACCACTTCAGGGACTACACCGCTGAGCCACACTAGAGGCCATTGTCATGTGGTCTGATGCCAAGGTATTCCCTTTGCCTAGCCTTGTACAGCCTTTAGGCCCATTCACCTACTACACATCTGTGAAGCAATGAACCTATGCATCTCAGTAGTGGCAAGTGTGTGAGTGTGTGTATGTGTGTGTGTGTGTGTGTGTGTGTGTGTGTGTGTGTGTGTGTGTGTGTGTGTGTGTGTGTGTGTGGAGATTAATGATTTTGAAGCCATTCACAATCACTACACCTCCCATTGCCCTACTTTAGCATGCCTGCTGTCATTCACCTTGAAATAACCCTTTGGCCATATATCAGCCATTTAAGCTCTGTGGTGCATGTAATAACTGTGTAATACTGTAGTGTAGCAAACTAGTTTGTTAGAAGTTCTAATCCTGATCCTGCCAACTTTGATAATGTGTGTGTTTCCCTGAGAGAGTGTGTGTGTGTCCTCGTTAACACCTGATTTTTGTGGACATTCACACATACTACACTTCCCTTATCCCTCCTTTAGCACTGTTGCTGATGTCACTCACCTTCAAAGATACCTTTGTACAGTTCTTCAACATGTAAACTCAGAGGCACATGCAATAACTGCATAACACTGTAATACCAATACAAGTCAGGTAGGGGTTTGAAACTCAGTGCTGGTTAAGTGTGTGCGTGTGTGTGTGTGTGTGTGTGTGTGTGTGTGTGTGTGTGTGTGTGTGTGTGTGTGTGTGTGTGTGTGTGTGTGTGTGTGTGTGTGTGTGTGTGTGTGTCAAGTATCCGTGGATACAGCATTGCATGTGGGTGTGTTCTGT